>NC_090738.1:29392769-29410269 GCF_036898095.1 Palaemon carinicauda | reverse complement strand
TGATATTACCTATTATCTATATAAACATACGCACGGACTCGCACATATAACTTGTGTATACATGAGCATATATAGGCAAATAATTATACATAAACCTGTATATATATAGGCTATATCTCTCTCTCTCTCTCTCTCTCTCTCTCTATATATATATATATATATATATATATATCTTGCTTATGAATTTTCAAGTGCGCCAATCTCTTTCTGAGTAGCAGACTGGCCTGTTTTTAGTTTCGCTTCCGCCTCCTTCGCTTCCAAGCCTGATCGTAACCGACTCGAGACCCCAACATACCAGGGATGCATACCGACCAGGCTTACTTAGGATTAGACTGGGCTGATATCTGAAGGGTTATTCCAAAGGCAACACAAGCGTGACTTGAGTTGGCTGTTCGCAACTGAGAGACATCCAGGTGGGAATGCACATACCGAATTGTGCATTAACGTACACGCGATATATGCTTATACACCCTTCTATATTATTAAGATTAATAATTCCAAACGCAGCTAGATTTCTCAGGTTATATCCAGACCATGAATAGACGTTGCATGAATTACATTTCTTTCATAAAATCACCTTTCATCAACATCACCATAGTTTTAAAGAAGTCAGCATCTCTATGTTGTGGTGGCCGATGTGGTAACATCCCTGACAGGTGATCGCCAAACTGGGGTTCGAGTCCCGCTCAAGCTCGTTAGTTTCTTTGGTTGTTGCAACCTCACCTTGTGAGCAAAGAATGAGGGGTTTAGGGGTGCCTTTAGTTCTATCTGCTGAGTCATCAGCAGCCATTGCCTAGTTCTCCTTGGTCCTAGCTTGGGTGGAGAGGGGGCTTGGGCGCTGATCATATGTATATCTGGTCTGTCTCTAGGGCATTATCCTGCTTGATAGGGCAATGTCACTGTCCCTTGCCTCTGCCATTCATGAGCGGCCATTAAATGTTTAAAAACTACCAGCATAAATACGAAGATGCTCTCTCTCTCTCTCTCTCTCTCTCTCTCTCTCTCTCTCACATACACACACACATAGTGCCACGCATAATTGGATCTCAACGCGTCAGGGAGCAACCTTCGGGTAATTCTACTTGGCGGTTCCTTTTAAACCTCTTTTGATCTCATTATCCATACATTGGCGGCCCATTCGGCTCTTGCCTTGCCATCTCTCATCTCAGGGGGATGCCCGTGACGCAGATGAAGCCATGTGTGAGGCCTCGTCACAAATATCTAAGCCCTTTCTTGAGGCACTCTCGAGCTCCGGTGATCTCATTTTGGTTATTGTTTTTTTGTTTTTGTTATTGTTTTTTGTTGTAATAATTGTTGTTGTTGTTGCTGCTGTTGTTTATCATCAGAGAAGCTTCAAAGTGTGTGTATACGCTGCTTTTGTTATTAGTATAATTAATTCTCTTATCGAAATGATTTGAAAATATCGTTTCTTTGCTTGAGTGACATTATTCATATAGACATAAGCATGGATACGCACATACATACGCACATTTAACTTGTGTATACATGCGCATATATATATATATATATATATAGATAGATAGATAGATATATAGATAGATATAGATATATTAATAATTTAATTATGCACTTATATCATTGGTTAAACTCTTCAAGCAAATTTATTTTTTAATTCACATTCATATCTTTCCTTTCGTTATTCTTTACCACATTTTCGTCATGTTTCGAAATCTGGCATTTTCCAAACAAAACAATTAATAATTAGTCTAGGTGTCGTATTTAAATACTTCAGTTTGATAAAAATTTCAGATAAAAAAAATACTTAACATATTGGTTAAATTTAAAATAGGAGGAACTTTGCCTGACAATATATTGAAATAATTCCGTGTGATATAATTTCATTTAGAAAAATACTTAATATATTGGTTCATTTGAAAATGCGAAAAAAAAAAATTGTCCAGCAATACATTGAAATTTCAGTTTCACGAAAATTTCCAATTAAAAAAGAAAAAAACTTAATATATTGGTTCAGTTTAAAATGGGAAAAATTTGTTCGACAATACATTGAAATTCCAGTTTCATGAAATTTCCAATAAAGAAAAAAACTGAATATATTGGTTCAATTTATTATGGGAAAAAATTGACCGACAATACATTGAAATTCCAGTTTCACGAAAATTTCCAATAAAAAAAAAGAAACATAATATATTGGTTCAATTCAAAAAGGGAAAAATTTGACCGACAATGCGTTGAAAATCCAGTTTTACGAAAATTTCCAATAAAGAAAAAAAATTAGTATATTGGTCCAATTTAATATTGGAAAAAATCTGTTCGACAATACATTGAAATTCCAGTTTCACATAAATTTTCAATTAAAAAAATACTTAACATATTGATTCAATTTAATATGGTAAAAAATTGTCCATGAATAAAAATTTCCAATAAAAAATATTTAATATATTGGCTCAATTCAAAAAGGGAAAAAAATTGTCCGTGAATAAAAATTTCCAATAAAAAATACATTTAATATATTGGCTCAATTTAAAAAGGGAAAAAGATTGTCCGTGAATAAAAGTTTCCAATAAAAAAAATATTTATCATATAGGCTCATTTCAAAATAGAAAAAAAATCGTCCGACAATATAATGAAAAATAAAAAAAATGAAGTACATTCCCCATAAGTGGCCTCTTTTCAATTACAAAATAGGCTTGGAAGCGATATGTGAAAGCGTCAAGTGAAAAAGCTGCTTATTTAAAAGCACTCTTCTCTTCAAGCAGATTACAACCCCGCTCTCATCTATCATTTTGTTGTATTTTAATAGACCAGCGGTGACCTTCAACTCTGCTGCCTCCATGACGCGACTAAAAAAGAACAATGTTAATGAGATTATGGCAACTGTGACCCCAGCGGCTCTCTCTCTCTCTCTCTCTCTCTCTCTCTCTCTCTATATATATATATATATATACATATATATATACATACATACAGTATATATATATATATATATATATACATATATATATGCATATATATATATTGTATATATACAGTATATATATATATATATATATATACAGTATATATATATATATATATATATACTGTATACATACATCTCTCTCTCTCTCTCTCTCTCTCTCTCTCTCTTTCTCTCCTACTCATGGCACTCTGCAACAGTCATCTCAAAAGGGGGGAAAAAAAATCCAAGTGGAGCCACCTAACCGTCTCAGTGTAAGGATGGGCGTGATGGGCGTGATGACGGCCAGAGTGCGATGGGTTGTGGGTCAGTGGGCGGGGGAGGGGAGGGGGGTTGGGATATGCATGGGAGGGGGGGAGGGGGATGGCATAAGCGGCGTCTTTTGATGGGAGGGCGACGGGATGTTCGCCTGTTAACTCCTGTCACTCACTCCTTTCCATCCTAATCCCTTACTGTGCCTATCCAAGACCCTACTCCCCTCCTGTCCCTGTCTCCTAACCCTGTACTTTAACGCCCCACCCCCCACCCCACCCCTCTCTCTCCTCCTTTACACTCCACTTTCCCCCTTGTCTAACCGCTCTCCCCTTACCCCTTAGGATATCCCCTCTTTTCATATAGCCTGTAGGGCACTCTTCTTGACTTCTATACCCTATATGCCAAACCCTATAGCTAATTCCTCATCCGGGCCAACACCGAGGTACAGTGCCATTCTGTTTTACCCTGGGTTTCTTTCAATATAGTGCTATGACTGGAAGTTTATTTTTCTTAAAATTAATTGAAAATAATAATTATATGGCCGTGTTCTAGAGATATTATGAGGACATTTTAAAGCCTCTGTCTTCTCCTATTGCCACCTGCATGCTTAAGATGGTTTTTGAAAATAAAACACTAGCTATGGTAACGTATTTTGAGTTGAAATAATAATAATAATAATAATAATAATAATAATAATAATAATAATAATAAATAATAATAATAGCAATAATAAAAATATTAATAATAGCAATACCACCGATGAAGTGGGAACTGATAGTTTAGAATTTAATTTTTAAATTATATGTTTGTAGGATAACGCAGTTTATAAGAATAGAAAAAAAAATTGTTGGATTTTAAAATTTTGGAATGCATTTTATGGATAGGGAAGACTATAAAGAGACAATGATTTGAAGCTTGTTCAAATGGCACACTTGAAAAACATCCTTAAGCCTTTTTACAGTATAATAGCCGCTAATGAACTTCATTAATCAAAAATTAATTCAGAATTGAGACTTTAAACACATGCTCATACACCTATCTGGTTGTAAACACTTAAGAGAGCCGTAACTGAATTTTCATTGATATATATATATATATATATATATATGTATATATATATATACATATATATATATATATATATTTATATATATATGTATATATATATATATATAATATGTGTGTGTGCATTTATGTATGATTGTGTATATATATATATATATATATATCTGTATATACACAATCATAAATAAATACATATATATATATATATATATATTTATATATATATATATACTGTATATATACATACATATATATATGTATATATATATATATATATATATCAAACGTAATGAGACAATAAAGTTAAATTCAAAAGCGAGATTTTTTTTAGTATAACAAATGAGTGACCATAAAATTATACATTTATAGTATTTTCTTATTTTTTTCAGATACAGTGGAATTTATACAACTTTTCCTTTCAACAATTGTGCGTGGCCAATCATTCACTTAAGTTTCAGAAATTTCTTTCTTCAATTCTTTCCTTTCTCGATGTATTTTTATTTTTCCTCCATTTATTCCTAAAAAATCTTATTCCTATTTATCTTTACTTATAAATTCAAAAGTTAGTTTTTAATTTTACTGCCCTATTATTTTTCTATTTAGTACCAATTCCCTCATCATCCAAACCAGCCGTTTAAAATATCGTCTTTCTTCCTCATCTTGGTCACTATATTCAATTACTCAATCTTATATTCATTCCGGCATTTTGACTTTTTGGTCCTTCCTTCTATTACTTCGTCCTTTTCAATGGACTTACCCTTTTCCATCTCTCTCATTACACTCTTCCATTACCTCCTCTCCAAACAATACACTTTTTTCCTTCTCTTCCTAAACCCTATATTTCTTCTCCTTTATAACAAATCTTTACTTCTCCTTCTCTCCTCAATTTCTTCCATTCTTTCCTTCAATCCTCTTCCTTAATCACCCTCATTCTTAATCATATCCTTCAGCACCCCTTTCTTTTCTTCTCTTACTCCTCATCCTTCTCTCCTCTTCCCCCTTATCTTATTCCTCCTAATTCCTCCAATTCTTCTTACTCACTCTCGGCATTCACTTCCTATTCCTTTCTCGTTCTTTCCCTGCCTCTCCCACTTTTCCTCCCTTTTCCTCCTCTTCACTTAAATCCTTCTCCTTTTCCCACTCTCCTACTTCCCCTTCACACCAGCATCTTTCACCTCCTATTCTCTTTTAATTCTCCTCTGCCTCTCATTCCTTTCCTCCTCTCCATCTAAAAACTTCTGTTTTCCCCCCCTCTCCTACTTCCCCTTCACACCAGCATCTTTCACCTCCTATTCTCTTTTAATTCTCCTCTGCCTCTCATTCCTTTCCTCCTCTCCATCTAAAAACTTCTGTTTTCCCCCCTCTCTTACTTCCCCTTAACACCAGCATCCCTTACCTCCTATTCCCTTTTACTTCTCCTCTGCCTCTCATTCCTTTCCTCCTCTGCATCTAAATCCTTCCATTTTCCCCCTTAACACCAGCATCCTTCACCTCCTATTCTCTTTTAATTCTCCTCTGCCTCTCATTCCTTTCCTCCTCTGCATCTAAATCCTTCCATTTTCCCCCTTACCACCAGCATCCTTCACCTCCTATTCTCTTTTAATTATCCTCTGCCTCTCATTCCTTTCCTCCTCTCCATCTAAAAACTTCTGTTTTCCCCCCTCTCCTACTTCCCCTTCACACCAGCATCTTTCACCTCCTATTCTCTTTTAATTCTCCTCTGCCCTCTCATTCCTTTCCTCCTCTCCATCTAAAAACTTCTGTTTTCCCCCCTCTCTTACTTCCCCTTAACACCAGCAATCCTTACCTCCTATTAACTTTTACTTCTCCTCTGCCTCTCATTCCTTTCCTCCTCTGCATCTAAATCCTTCCATTTTCCCCCTTAACACCAGCATCCTTCACCTCCTATTCTCTTTTAATTCTCCTCTGCCTCTCATTCCTTTCCTCCTCTCCATCTAAAAACTTCTGTTTTCCCCCCCTCTCTTACTTCCCCTTAACACCAGCAATCCTTACCTCCTATTCCCTTTTACTTCTCCTCTGCCTCTCATTCCTTTCCTCCTCTGCATCTAAATCCTTCCATTTTCCCCCTTAACACCAGCATCCTTCACCTCCTATTCTCTTTTAATTCTCCTCTGCCTCTCATTCCTTTCCTCCTCTCCATCTAAAAACTTCTGTTTTCCCCCCTCTCTTACTTCCCCTTAACACCAGCAATCCTTACCTCCTATTCCCTTTTACTTCTCCTCTGCCTCTCATTCCTTTCCTGCTCTGCATCTAAATCCTTCCATTTTCCCCCCTTAACACCAGCATCCTTCACCTCCTATTCTCTTTTAATTCTCCTCTGCCTCTCATTCCTTTCCTCCTCTCCATCTAAAAACTTCTGTTTTCCCCCCTCTCTTACTTCCCCTTAACACCAGCATCCCTTACCTCTTATTCCCTTTTACTTCTCCTCTGCCTCTCATTCCTTTCCTCCTCTGCATCTAAATCCTTCCATTTTCCCCCTTACCACCAGCATCCTTCACCTCCTATTCTCTTTTAATTCTCCTCTGCCTCTCATTCCTTTCCTCCTCTCCATCTAAAAACTTCTGTTTTCCCCCCTCTCCTACTTCCCCTTCACACCCAGCATCTTTCACCTCCTATTCTCTTTTAATTCTCCTCTGCCTCTCATTCCTTTCCTCCTCTCCATCTAAAAACTTCTGTTTTCCCCCCCTCTCCTACTTCCCCTTCACACCAGCATCTTTCACCTCCTATTCTCTTTTAATTCTCCTCTGCCTCTCATTCCTTTCCTCCTCTCCATCTAAAAACTTCTGTTTTCCCCCCCTCTCTTACTTCCCCTTAACACCAGCAATCCTTACCTCCTATTCCCTTTTACTTCTCCTCTGCCTCTCATTCCTTTCCTCCTCTGCATCTAAATCCTTCCATTTTCCCCCTTAACACCAGCATCCTTCACCTCCTATTCTCTTTTAATTCTCCTCTGCCTCTCATTCCTTTCCTCCTCTCCATCTAAAAACTTCTGTTTTCCCCCCCTCTCTTACTTCCCCTTAACACCAGCAATCCTTACCTCCTATTCCCTTTTACTTCTCCTCTGCCTCTCATTCCTTTCCTGCTCTGCATCTAAATCCTTCCATTTTCCCCCCCTTAACACCAGCATCCTTCACCTCCTATTCTCTTTTAATTCTCCTCTGCCTCTCATTCCTTTCCTCCTCTCCATCTAAAAACTTCTGTTTTCCCCCCCTCTCTTACTTCCCCTTAACACCAGCAATCCTTACCTCCTATTCCCTTTTTACTTCTCCTCTGCCTCTCATTCCTTTCCTGCTCTGCATCTAAATCCTTCCATTTTCCCCCCTTAACACCAGCATCCTTCACCTCCTATTCTCTTTTAATTCTCCTCTGCCTCTCATTCCTTTCCTCCTCTCCATCTAAAAACTTCTGTTTTCCCCCCCTCTCTTACTTCCCCTTAACACCAGCATCCCTTACCTCCTATTCCCTTTTACTTCTCCTCTGCCTCTCATTCCTTTCCTCCTCTCCATCTAAAAACTTCCATTTTCCCCCCTTAACACCAGCATCCTTCACCTCCTATTCTCTTTTAATTCTCCTCTGCCTCTCATTCCTTTCCTCCTCTCCATCTAAAAACTTCTGTTTTCCCCCCCTCTCTTACTTCCCCTTAACACCTAGCATCCCTTACCTCCTATTCCCTTTTACTTCTCCTCTGCCTCTCATTCCTTTCCTGCTCTGCATCTAAATCCTTCCATTTTCCCCCTTAACACCAGCATCCTTCACCTCCTATTCTCTTTTAATTCTCCTCTGCCTCTCATTCCTTTCCTCCTCTCCATCTAAAAACTTCTGTTTTCCCCCCCTCTCTTACTTCCCCTTAACACCAGCAATCCTTACCTCCTATTCCCTTTTACTTCTCCTCTGCCTCTCATTCCTTTCCTCCTCTGCATCTAAATCCTTCCATTTTCCCCCTTAAACACCAGCATCCTTCCCCTCCTATTCCCTTTTAATTTTATTCTGCTTCTCCATCCTTTCCTCCTCTTCACCTAAATTCTTCTATTTCCCCTTCTCTTACTCCCCCTTAACACCATCATCCTTCACCTGCTATTCTCTTTTAATTCTTCTCTGCCTCTCATTTCCTTTCCTCCTCTTCATCCCAATCCTTCTCCTTTTTCCCTTCTCTTACTTCCACTTAACACCAGCATCTTTCACCTGCTATCCCCTTTTAATTCTCCTCTGCCTCTCATTCCTTTCCTCCTCTTCATCCAAATCCTTCTCCTTTGCCCCTCTCTTATTTCCCCTTACCACAACCATCCTTCCCCTCCCCTATCCTCCTACACACCACCCACCCCCATCCTCCACTCCCCGCCCCCTCTCCTCCATCATCGTCTTCACGGACAGATCCCGTGAACGACAAAGGAAGCATAAACTAACGAAGACCTCGTTCGCCGTTGTCATTCTGTCACGGTGGTACGCAGAGGAAGCTCGTGAGATGTCAAAGGAGATCATCACAGCCTCGGTAAACACAACGAGGACCGAAAGAAAAAAGCTGAAATACTTTTATGTCTTTCTATTCTCATGGTAACAGGATGGGATGCGATGCTACAATAATCTCTCTCTCTCTCTCTCTCTCTCTCTCTCTCTCTCTCTCGTTTTAAAATGTTAGATGTGGTCTTAGAAAATGAAATGAAATGAAAAATTGGATTGCCAGAAGGAAAATTCTCTCTCTCTCTCTCTCTCTCTCTCTCTCTCTCCAGTTGAAATGTTAAATGTGGACTTGGAAAAGGAAATGAAATGAAAAATTGGATTGACAGAAATAAAATACTCTCTCTCTCTCTCTCTCTCTCTCTCTCTCTCTCTCGTTTTAAAATGTTAGATGTAGTCTTAGAAAATGAAATGAAATGAAAAGAAAATTGGACGGCCAGAAAGAAAATACTCTCTCTCTCTCTCTCTCTCTCTCTCTCTCTCTCTCTCCAGTTAAAATGTTAGATGTGGACTTGGAAAAGGAAATGAAATGAAAAATTGGATTGACAGAAATAAAATACACACACACTCTCTCTCTCTCTCTCTCTCTCTCTCTCTCTCTCTCTCGTTTTAAAATGTTAGATGTAGTCTTAGAAAATGAAATGAAATGAAAAGAAAATTGGACGGCCAGAAAGAAAATACTCTCTCTCTCTCTCTCTCTCTCTCTCTCTCTCTCTCTCTCTCTCCAGTTAAAATGTTAGATGTGGACTTGGAAAAGGAAATGAAATGAAAAATTGGATTGACAGAAATAAAATACTCTCTCTCTCTCTCTCTCTCTCTCTCTCTCTCTCTCTCTCTCTCTCTCTATAAACTACCTCTGGAAATAAGAAAATGTACAAATGTTAGTACTGATTTATTCAAAAAGAAACTTAAGCAATATTTTTAAAATTTTACTTGAATGTATATATATCCTAAATTTTTACAATCCAATTATTGTGAATTTTATGTAAATAATTTATATTGTTATGTAACAGAATAACCATTTTATAATGGAATAAAGGTTTTTGACTTTGACTTTGACTTTTGACTCTCTTTTTTACAATGTTAGATGTGGCCTTAGAAAATAATAAGAAAAGAGAAATTGGGTTGGCGGAAAGAAAGTACTCATTATACCTATCTAGGTCTCTATCTAACTAGCTAATTATCTCACTCACTCTCTCTCTCTCTCTCTCTCTCTCTCTCTCTCTCTCTCCACTGAAAATATTACAAGTGACTTAAAAAGTTATAAAAGAGGAATTAGCTTGACTGATGGAAAATACTCATTATATCTTTTTTATCCATCTACCTCTCTATATACTGAAAGTAACTATTTAGGCCTCTAAATATCACCATCTTCTCCTACGCCTTTTGACGCAAAGACCCTCAGTTAGATTTTGCCATTTTTCTCTCATAGACTTACTAATCCATAGAGGATTCATTGGCTTGATTCATCAAAGGATAGCCAGTTCCTTGTGAATATCAAGTCATAATACTATAGTGAAAATCAATCCCAAAGCTTCAATGACATTTGGTGTACCGATCATCATAGCCATTCAAACACCATTATTAATAAATAAGGTTCAATGTATCAAGCATGACTGATGATCAGCTTATACTCCAACTATCAACTATTTTGCTAATTGACAAAAACATCATCCATATCTAAGCAAGATTCACTTATTTACAGGCAAGTTAATATCTCTTGTATACCAGTTTATATTATAGAAAATCAATATATTTCATACCACGAACAGTTCATGCGCATTTTGTTAGACTAGGTTAGGAAAGAGTGTGTCTTGTTAGGTAAGGTTAGGTTAAGTTAAGTTACAAGACTACATGTATCACTTTTCCTTTAGACTCCAGGGTACAGAGGCCTTATCTCAGATGTCACGTCTGCCATTTAAAATCCCTTACTAGTGACAGGTTAGATTTCTCGAGCCCTGGCAGTAAATGGCGTAAATGAAGATTGATGTTACAACCCTAAAGGCTATATGCTTTTCAAGTTGTAAAAATTCCCTATTGATGCTTTTCGTCCATCTTCGGTGAAAGTAAACTAAAACAAACGAATAATTAAGCATAAATATATATGAAAATAACTATATATGAAAATAACTATATGGATAGAACAATATATATATATATATATATATACACATATATATACATATATATATATATATATATATATTTAATGCCAAGTGTGGTAACTTGGAATTTCCTACTGCTACATCCGCATAGGTGGACGAATGTACCTTTGACTGGACAAAACATATCCTAATGTTTGAATGTTTATACCTACTGACATTTCTAAATCAAATTAAGTTTGCTTAAGTCACATTAAATTACATTAACGGTTACAACGATAAGATTCACATCAACAACGAGTTAAAAGAATAAACTAAACGTCAGTCAGGACGATACGAAGATAAAAAGAAAAAAGAAAAAAAAAATTACCAGAGTAGCATTGAAGAGTTTAAACCCCGACAGTAAGACGATGGATAATCCATCAATGTCTATCGGTTTCGCCTTGAAGCAGATGTCTAGCGTAGCTAACAGGATTTCAAAGGGATTCTTGAACGTCGTACAATTATTTCTAAGTGTAAAGGCGGGTTTAAACGGTCGAACGGTTCGACGAACGCGGTTCGACAGACAAGAGTTTGAAGTGGTGTTCGAATGCGTAAACGGGGTATTTGGCTGTCGAAGACGTTCTTCGAACGGTTCGAAAATCTGTTTTCGCCTGACTTTAGTGGGCGGGGCTTCAAGTGGTCTTCGAATGTGTGAACGGGGTTGGTTGTCGAACACGTTTGTCGAACGGTTCGAAAATCTGTTTTCGCCTGACTTTAGTGGGCGGGGTTTCAAGTGGTGTTCGAATGTGTAAACGAGGTATATGATTGTCGAACACGTTCGTCGAACGGTTTGAAGTAAGTCTGTTCTCGCCTGACTTTTGTGGGCGGGGCTTCAAGTGGTGTTCGAATGTGTGAACGGGGTAGTTGGTTGTCGAACACTTTCGTCGAACGGTTCGAAGTAAGTCTGTTCTCACCTGACTTTTGTGGGCGGGGCTTCAAGTGGTGTTCGAATATGTGAACGGGGTATTTGATTGTCGAACACGTTCGTCGAACGGTTTGAAGTAAGTCTGTTCTCGCCTGACTTTTGTAGGCGGGGTTTCGATGTCCACAAACCTTATGCATTTATGGCCGACTCCACCTTTTCGAACCGTTTGACAAACAGGTTCGACAACCGGGAGTCGACGAACCGTTCGATCGTGTAATCCCCGCTTAATAGAATGATGTCCTTTCTTCTCTCCGCGAAAGAATTGAATAGAAGTTTTGCAAAGGTAGAAACAAATGGAAATAATGAAAGTCTAAAAGGAAGAGCATCAAGAAGGAAGTGGAATTAGAGAAAGGAAAGCTAAATTGGATAGAGAAAAGGTTATAATGCAGAGTTAGTACATAAGAAACGGAAATGATCGGAAAGAAACTAGCAAGATAGATGACGAAATCGGAAGAGGAGAAGAAAGGAGAACAAAATAAAAGAAGAAGAAGAATTAAAGGGGATGGGATGTTGGAAGAGGAGGACAAACTTAAATATTATTAGGATTAAAAAAGATAGACAAAAACACGTAACGAGATGAAAAGACGGAGCCGAAAGAGGGGGAAAGAAACCAAGAAGAAGAAGAAGAAGGAGGAGGAGGAGGAGGAGGAGGAGGAGAAGAAGACCAAGAGAGGAGTTTGCCGAGCAATTTATCATTGTCACATTAACAAAGAGTGTGCGTGCAGAGGCCCTGGAGAGAATCTTGTGAGACGTCCGTCTCAATGAAGCTGCTCGACTTGAGATGGACGCTAACATTAGGGATAATTTCAATCATGGAGATAGAGAGGCGGATCCGAGACGTTCCATTTCGACAATTCTTTCAATCTGTATCGTAACCTTGGTTGATTAGCCATTAGCAGACCGCAATAAATCACCGCCCCCCCCCCCCCCCCCACCCCCGGATAAAAATGGATCCTTTAATTCGAATGGAATTGCTTTATCGCAGGAACATTTTTTCAGTCGTGTCTTTTGTCTTGGTGATGGATGTGTGTGTCTGTCCGTCTGTCTGTCTGGTATGAGCAACGTAAACAGTGTATATAAACATAAATAATAATATTAAAAGTGTCAATCCACTCAAATATAAATTTATACATAGAAATATAAACAACTCTATACATACATACATACATATATATATACATATACATATATATATATATATATATATATACATATTTATATATATATATATACACACAGTATATATATACATGCATACACATTATATATATATATATATACATGCTTGTGTTTGATTGTATGTGTATTTGTACACATATAATCATTATATATACATACACACATATATACTCTCACACACATAATGAAACCGACACCTGTAATTACGAAAACAGATCAGACGGAATCGCATTTTGTATGCCATTCCCTTATGTGACAAATGTAGCAAACGCATGATATATATCCTCGACGAAAACAACACCAAAGCTTTCTCTTGCATGGCACAAGAAAACGGATAAGCATATGAGATTTAGGTGTGATAATGACAACATCATCGATATACCTCCTTCATATATTCGCTCATTAAGTCAACTAATTAACCTTTGGCTCATTTTTCATGGACTTTGGCACAGGACTTTGTCTCTGATTCAGTGATTGCTTACTGGTTTGATGTGACACTTTTATTGCTGACATTATCCTTGCTATTTAATAATGCAATACGTTATTGCTGGCTTCACTGTCGTCCGTACTAATATTGCTATTACTGACACTCTTGATATTACCATTACTAGCATTAATAATGTTATTGGTAAGAGTACTTACTTTGCTGAAGCTGCCGGTATTGAGATCATGCTCGGTCCATTGCGTGAAGATAATAATCAATTTTGATTTTTCCACCAATTCAACCTTCGAAGTGCACAGTTTTCTTTCTTCTTTTATATCTGAGGATATCAAAAAGAATCTAATAATATAATGCACATTAAGATAAAAGATATGTAGAGATATTTTTGCAATTAGGGGGGTAAAATAGCAGATATTACATAATTCAAGATAAAATAGAATCCCTATTTCCTGCATTTATTTAATTTCCTTCAAACAAAATACACTCGTGTCGTATTTAAAACGTTATTCAGCATATTGACTTTAATATATCAAAGAATTTTAGTTTACTAAAATAAAAATTCCTACTAGCATACACTATAATCTCAACCTATCACCATTAACCTTATCGGATCAGAGAACTCCTCCACATCAAATATATAAATGCGAAAGCCACTTTCGAAAAGCAGAATTTGTACTTATGAATGTGTAAATGCACATAAGAAGAAAAAGGTATGCCAAAACATTTATCCTACCAACAGCATATGCTGAATCACTGTTGGAGTGCTATGAATCCACTTGAAACATATAGTTATATCTTCTCTTGCGCTTCTTTGTGCTTCTCATTGACGTCATCATGGTTCCAAAGAAAGCTTCAGATTTACTGGCTATTCACACATACTCACCTGCACGTATTCCTGGACATGTATTAATGCGTCCGGACATGCATTAATGCACATGCAACTCAAATCCTAATTACAGAGAGATAAAGATACATCCATATAAGGTCAGGCTGAAGACGAAGAAAATTCTCCACGGTTGAGGGACCTTATTCTCCTTGAGACCAGATTAAGGCCAAAAAAAAAAAAAAAAAAAAAAAAATCAGGTCCTTACTCACCGAAGCCCAAGCACGCACCACTTATCAGGGACTTTTGCATCATTAATCAGGCACGAAAGAGATCTTTTTTCTTTTTTCTTTTTTTTTTACAGTCTATCACACACTCCACGTCGAAATGGACACCTAGAATGCATAAGCATCTCTCGGGGGGAGATGAAGTTGTTTTGTTGCCGAGGATGGATGGGTCATCTCGAATTCTGTTTGAAGACGTTGATTTACTTTGTTCAAGAATGGCATCTATTTGTGATGGTGGAAATAGTAAAGTATATAAAAAGAGAAATCCCATTTATGATGGTGGAAATAATCAAGTATACAAAAGGAGAAATAAGATTAAATAAGGAAATTTATCACGAATGATAAAGTAAAATGTATAATCAAGTATATAAAAAAATGAAATTTCATTTGTGATGGGGGAAATAATAAAGTATATAAAAGGAGAAATAAGGTTAAATAAGGAAATTTATCACGAATGGTGAAAGTAAAATGAATAATAAAGTATATAAAAAGAGAAATTTCATTATTGATGGAGTAAATAATCAAATATATAAAAAGAGAAATAAGGTTAAATAAGGAAATTCATCACGAATGATAAAGTAAAATGAATAATCAAATACATAAAAAGAGCAACCCATTTGTGATGGTGAAAATAATCAATTATATAAAAAGAGAAATAAGGTTAAATAAGAAAATTTACCTCGAATGATAAAGCAAAATGAATAATCATGTATATAAAAAGAGAAATCACATTTGTGATGGGGTAAATAATCAAATACATAAAAAAAAAAAATCCCGTTTGCATTGGCGGATATAATCAAGTATATAAAAGAGGAAATTCCATTTGTGATGGGGGAAATAATCAAATATATAAAAAAGAAATACCGTTTGACATGGGGGAAATAATCAAATATATAAAAAGAGAAATAAGGTTAAATAAGGAAATTTATCACGAATGATAAAGTAAAATGAATAAGTAACAGATTAAAGATGAAACGAAAACAACGAAAGTTTTTTTTTTTTTTTTAATTTCCTTACGAAATATAAAAACGTCAGAGTCATTGGCGACATGATGGCATAAACTTTAATCACCTAATCCACTTTATTACCCATATTACTCTCATTCATTTCTCTTCCATAAATTTTCTCTTTACAATTCTTTCGTTACTCATTTTGCTGCCACCCACTGAGTTACCCTTTCTTGTGGCCTTCTGATTTTATGAATAGCATTACATCTTGGCTTTTAATAATAATAAATAATAAATAATAAACAATAATTATAAATGATACAAATAATAATTATAAATGATAACAAATAATAATGATTAAATAATAAATAATGATAATCATTAAATAATAAATAATATATTTAATAAATAATAAATAACAAATAATAAATAATAAATAAATCATAAATATATAAATAATAATTATTAAATATCTAAATAATAAATAATAAATAGATAATAAATGATTAATAAATAATAATCATTAAATGATTATTAATAATCAATAGATAAATAATTAATAAATAATCAACAAATAATAAATAATAAAAAAAATTATGATTAACAAATAAAAAATACATAAATAAATAAATAAATAAATAAATAAATAATAATAATAATAATATTCATCTTATGCGATGCAAGACCCTTTTGATACGTATTTACCGTTTCTAATTACAATGCATCTGCATTTTCAGCATTCGTCAATATGCAACAGCTTAATCACATTATGAAACAGACCCGTATTGGGACATGAACTTACACAACGGAAAGCTGTTGTTCTGTTTGGCCTTATAAGGCTAATATACTTGCATTGGACGTGACGGAACTGTCCTGAATGCCTAAGGAGAAGGAAGCGAGAGGTTAATACCGGATTATTATCATTATTATTATTATTATTATTATTATTATTATTATTATTATTATTATCGTCACCATCATCATCATCATCATCTTGATTATTATCATTATTTTTATCATCCTCATCATCATCATTATTCTTATTATTATCATTATTATTATTATCATTATTATTATCAATATTATTTGCTAAGCTACAACCCTAGTTGGTTATTATTATTATTATTATTATTATTATTATTATTATTATTATTATTATTATTATTTTCTAAGCTAGTTGGAAAAGCAAGATGCTATAAGCCCAAGGGCTCCAACAGGGATATTAGCCCAGTGAGGAAAGGAAATAAGGAGAAATTACAACAGAAGTTTAAGAACAATAACAACATTGAATTCAATCTTTCATATATAAACTACAAATACTTAAAAATAACAAGAGGATAAAAACTTCAAAATAACAAGAGAAAGAGAAACAAGATAGAATAGTGTGCCCGAGTGTACCCCCAAGCAAGAAGACTTCATACCAAATAACTAGATTTGTATAAAAGTACATGTGCGATTTCATACGATGGATCGCCATTTCAGACATATTTGAATAAATGCAAAAAAAAAAAAAAAAATTGGTTTTTATAAGATGTATCCCTCTTTAGACAAACAGATCTACATAAATGCACAAACAAATTCCATTCGAAGATGGATTCCTAATTAGATAAATATATTTGAATAAAAGCATTAAATAAATTCGATTTCCTTAACACACCTTACATGAATGTTAACAAATACTTTCAGTATTCTTGGATAACGTTATTTTCTTAAATTATAAATAGTTGATTGACAGAAGAAAATGGTTTTAGAAATCTTAAAATGCAAAATTACTAGTTTTACCGACCTGAACATAACCTGAAAATAACGTAGCAGAAGTAAATCGAAAATCTGAACTATTTTTTTTTAATCTATGAAGTCTATTTCATCATTATTTTTCGTTATCTACTAAATCTAAAAAAAAAAAAATTCAATTTTTTTCACTGTGTGTTTGGTTATTTAAATGTACAATGAATTGTTTATTTATTAAAATATTTCAATAACGAAAAATATAAAATCAGGTACAAAATCTATAATTTA
>NC_090738.1:29382769-29387769 GCF_036898095.1 Palaemon carinicauda | reverse complement strand
TTGGAAAAGCAAGATGCTATAAGCCCAAGGGCTCCAATAGGGAAAAATAGCCCAGTGAGAAAAGGAAATAAGGAAATAAATAAATGATGAGAATAAATTAATAATAAATCATTCTACATACAGTAACGATGACTGTTTACAGTTTAAAGGTTTAAAGGTCGCTAATGAATGGCAGAGGTAAGGGACAGTGACATTGCCCTATCGAGCAGGACAATGCCCTAGAGACTGTATACATATAATCAGCCCCACAAGGCCCCTCTTCACCCAAGGTAAGACCAAGGAGGGCCAGGCAATGGCTGCTGATGACACAGCATGTATACCTATAGGCTCCCCTAAACAACTCCCATCCTTACCTCACAAGGATGGTGAGGTTGCAGCAATAAAAAAAACTGACAAGTTTGAGAGGGACTTGAACCTCCAGTCTGACGTTCACCAGTCCGGGACATTACCACATCGGCCACCACAACACTAGTTGAGTTAATCGTTTCAATTCCAATTTGGAATCTATCAAGTCAAGAGAGGTTATTGGAAATCATATCATCAACCTAAAACCTGCAGGTATTGTTTCTTATAAGTTCCCTGATCCCTCAGAAGCTAGATAAAGACAAAGACAAATGAACTACCAGCCTAATTTTTCTACATTATACATTTCGTAAACACATTAGAATTGCATGGTATCTTGGAAGGCGAATTGAGCAAGAGCATAATTATTCTAATTACATGTTTTTCTTCCGTAGTGTCATCGTAATTCGAAGTGAATATCATACGTGACCGCATATGACACAGAATTTGTATTCATTATCTTTTTTTTGTTATTCGGATGAGCAACTGACTCAGAACTTCCTGATATACGTTTTTACCTCAGATCATTTTATAAATAGTTTATGATAAAGATTAACGGAGATTATTAGGATTATCTACAGGTAGACTTCAATGGCACGGATGACTTGATGCCTGCCTCGACAACGGCTGGGTGAATAAAAGGAAACTGAATGAGACTGAATGGGATTCCATTTCTGAAGAAAGGAGGGACTCCTCTCTCTACATGAAAAAGTCCAATTATTGAAGGTTTTCTGTACTCGAATCCTTCAAGTTGAATAACATCAACAGAAAGAAAATTGTTTAAAATAAAATGGATCTCTAAGAAGAAGTAAAAGATGAGAGTCAACTAATTCCCTCCACGACCTTTCCTGACCACGTTGTGTCCCATAATTGCGGTTCCATTCGGTATGATTGTACTAGTAGTAGTAATAATAATAATAATAATAATAATAATAATAATAATAATAATAATAATAATAATAATAATAATGTTTATTGGACAAAAAATATTTACATACAAAATATTTACAAAAAAGATTCAGTCCAAGCCCATGTGGAGCAGAGCTCTTCAGGCAACAATACAATTAAAATAATATCATCAATTAATAAAAATGATAAAAAGTAAATATTGATATAGATAAACAAAATGAACCTCATGTGGAACACGGGCTCTTGCTTTTTGATAACTTAATTTAATGAAGGACCCTTAACAAAATTCTAAACACCGTAGCCATGTCTGATACCAATACCCAATGCAAAGAATTGCGTGTCCAAGACTATTATGTAGTAAAAACTCTGGTGGGCTACCAAAGAGAATTAATTAGATAAATTAACAGTCTCAAGTCATGAGACTTATGGAGTAGGCTAGAGGTTTTGGTGACTATTTTTCAAAAGGTATTAAACTGAATCAAAGTGAAAAGGTATTTTGGTTTTGAAGAAGGATATTTTAATGCAAGTTAAAATTATATGCAAAGGCTAGCTGGGCAAGACAAGCTGTGCAGGGTCAACCCATGGCTGCAAATACTAGACACCCATGTTTACTTGAAAGTTTCTAATCGTCAATTTATGGGACAGGAGATTTCTCTCAGTCTAAACGTCAGACTCATTTATCTATTTTAGAGTGGTACTTAACTCTTTCATGAAATGTTTAATCTTTACCATCTTTTTGTTTGTTTCATTGTTTGTTTTCCTTCTTTTCTTTTGATATGCTCATTATATTATGATGAATTTTGGTAAGAAAAATAGTTATAATACTAAGGACTTTTAAAATGGACTTGTGAATGGGAAGGGTAGTATGATGTATTTACAGACTTATATTATTATTGCTATGAATATATTTGCATAAGTTTTGCCCAGAATGTAATTCATTAATTCCAGAGTTTTGAGTATCATATTCTTTCGCTTTGCTTATTCACTAGTAAACCTATATTTCTTTTATTCCATTAAAGCAAATGTATCAATATTTTAATCCTTGGTCATTTAAAATTTCTGGCAGGTTTTAGTACCCTCAAACGCACATACAAGGTAACTAATGTAATTAAACTATTTTGATTAATTATATGACGAAAACCGTTTGTTTCATGAATTATTATTTTCAGATTAGCGTGTAATTAACTGTTTTTGTACTTTGCATTTCCTCATACTAAGATCTATCATATTCACTTTGCTATTTATTTTTATATATAGTTTATAAATTAAGCACGCGCACCTAAAACCAACATCTATTCTTACACATCACATTCATCATCGTCACGTTGAAATATCTGTTGTGTCATAATTCTTTTGACATTATCTTTACAGTAAGATATCCTTTCACTCACCCTCCCAAGCCATCTTTTGTTATCTTAATGGGCTAATCCCACACGAGGTTCTCTAACCTTTTGTGCATAGTATAACGCAATGTTGAAGTAAAAGCACCGCTTTAGCACCCCAAGCTTTTTCTCTCAACAATTTTAAAAGACCAACATTATTTCTTATTTTCGCTGTACGCCGGACTTTCTCTCTCCCTTCTCCAAACACGCCATTAATTAATCAGCAAATTATCACTGCATTATACCACACAGCCTTTGCCATTTCTCACACGCCTCTGGTCCCGACGTCGGCAGCATTCACTTGGTTACTGACACTGCAATTTTCGCCGTAAGACCACAATAGGATATTCGCGCTTCATTCACAACGCATTTCTCATACTTCACTCCCCGCGGCCCTGTCTCATTTGTTTGCCTCCCGTCCCGGCTTCGCTCCTATATTTACAAGCCATATTTCATTCTGGTTTCGCCTATTTTGCTGGGCTATCCTCCTCCTCTTATTCATCCTCTTTATACTCCCCCAGTCTTCTCTTCAACCTTCTCGTCCTCCCCAAATCCTTTCCTCTTCTCACTCCCCACTCGTTCATTGCTAATTTTTCATCCTCCTCCATTTCTTCTTAAGCATCTCTTTCCTTTTCTCCTACCGTTTACAATAGATCTCTCTCAATTACCTCTTCATTTACAATTCATTCCCCCACACCTCCTCTCAAATGCTGCCCCCGCCCCCGAGAAACCCCTCCTGCTTACCCATCCTCTGCTCTCAACTTGTAAAGTCAACCGGCTAGCCCTTGGTCCAGGGGCCCTCGCCCCACCGGTCCCCCCTGTATTTTCTCACCTCTATGCTCAGTCCACTGACAGACCTCCATCCCTTATACTGGTACCCCCTACCCCTACCACCAAACCCAGACCCCCATCCCCAGGCCTCTAACCCAGCAATACCTGGAGGATGGAGGATCAAGACTAATGACTCGGGTATTTTTCCTGAGCTGCTGCGCTTTCCCCAATTACTGGGTGATGATGATGGCCGCCATTAATCAAACCACCGCCACCACCACCACCTCTGCTAGAACCAACCGAGAACCGAGAGAGAGAGAGAGAGAGAGAGAGAGAGAGAGAGAGAGAGAGAGAGAGAGAGAGGATCCTCATTCAACACCATCATCTAGTTTTGATTTAGATTAAGTTTTTTATCTGAATATGTCTAAATAGCCTTTAGCCTTGGCCTGTCTATTTTGGTGTGACCACTCTCTCTATCTCTTCTTTATATATATATATATATATATATAATATAATATATATATATATATATATAAATATATATATACACACACACAGTATATATATTTATATATGTATATATACATATATATATATATATATATATATATATATATATATATACATATAAATGTGTGTCCATACATATGAGTAAAGGGGTCCACTGTCACCTCGGTTTCAACTTGGTCAGGGTTCGAATTCTTGGCCGACCATAAATCATAAAGAGCAAGTGTCTGGTTACATAAATACATGAAACCAGACACTTGCTCTTTTATATATATATATATATATATATATATATATATATATATATATATATATATATATGTACTGTATATGTCACGATGACCTGTAACCACTCGGAAAGCAACAATCTCCCACAAATCTGTGTGTGTGAGCGAATGTGCATATTTATTTATATATTAGCCGTCATTTTTGACGGGTCCGATACACTAGTATGTATGTATGTATGTATGTATGTATGTATGTAAGTATATATATATATATATATATATATATATATATATATATAACAGGTTCTTTTAGATCCACACTCTTATCTATAATAACATGATCACCTTCTAGAGATATTTAACTAAAGGTATGAATACACCCCCTCCCACAGCAGAGATTAACTTACGACAACTCACTGAACATCAATTTAGGAACCTCATCTTAAAATCCTAACATAATAACAAGAGGTATTTCATATATTGTATTACCTAAACACGAGAGCAATTCCGGCGATCATCAGCAAAGTCAAACCAATAATGAACACGAAACCTTATTATCAAACAAATTGAAAATGTAACCTCCAAACTCCATTTTTCAAGTTTGGGAAATGCCACAAAACAAATGGTTTCATATCCAACCGCAGTTGATTCCAATCTTCCTTCAAATCTTCCTAAATAAGAATAACCTGTTACGGTTCTCTCTCTATTTTTCTAACTTTTTTTTCACTAAGATCAATCTAGATAATACGACCAATTACATCATCAGGATCTGAAAGCAAAATGGTGAATGAGTTTTAGACCTCGGCTTGATAAAAAAAGAAATTGGGGACGATGCTGATCCAGCGGAGTTTCCCGAAGTCTT
>NC_090738.1:29357769-29377769 GCF_036898095.1 Palaemon carinicauda | reverse complement strand
TACGGGATTCCTCTCGCCTCGCTATCACCGGCCAACGTACGAGTTACTCGGCCATTAGTTCTCACCTGGGAAGAGTTTCTTGGCTATCATGAAGCACACAACGTCTTCTTATCGCGGCCCGCAGTCTCTGATATCATCTTTGGGGGGGGAGGGGGGGGGGGGAAGAGAAGAACGCATTCTCTCACGCGTTGCGGCTTCGCCTCTTTTATCGTCTCTCCTTGTCTCTCCTCCTCTTCCTTCTCCCTTTCTTCATCTCTCATCTCCTTCGCCTCGTCCGTTGCATGAGGAGGAGGTGTGCCCCAAGGCAGTACTTGACTTTAATAGATCGAGCCATATTAGTGCGAGATAATAACAGACGGTACTCCGAGAGGTGCCAAGTGTGATACATAATGGAAGATGAAAGCTCAGATGAGAATCAGGTCCGATAAGGTAATTATTGTGTTTAACGTAATTTACTCCTCTTTCCGAAGGGCTCTCGGCGTAAGGGGTCGTGGCCATTCTCTTCTTTTGCCTCTTCCTTCTCCTCCTCCTCTTCTTCTTCTCCCTCCTACATCTCCTCATAGCCTTCGCTTCTCTTTAATCTCCCTTTTCCTTCAGATGGCAAATCGTTTCGTGAATCATGAATCCAAAGCACAGCATTTATGTTTCTATCTCAAGCTGTGTACACCACAGGTTATATAAGTCTGGTTTCAACTTTACAGCCTCTCTCTCTCTCTCTCTCTCTCTCTCTCTCTCTCTCTCTCTCTCTCTCTCTCTCTCTCTCTCTCTCACTCTCTCTCTCTGAGCAGAGCATCCCCCTGGAAACAACCCCCGTCCCTCACCCGGTGTATTTTGGTGGTTCCTTCACGCCTGCCTTCCCATCAACTTACACAAAGATGGGATCCCGCGTGTCAGGAGATTCTTATCATGATTGGTCAACCTTTAATCACTGTCGGCCAATCGGGTGAGTTCGCGCCAAACACGGCCCCAGAGTGCCAATTTTCACACCTAGTTCTTACGCAAACATGCAATTACCGACAGAAATATTGGCAGCCTTATTGTACGCTTATTGCGGCCCAGAGTGAAACATCTTTCCCGCGGCCGGGCCAGCTCGGGATCCGTTTTATGGAGCCGGTCCATAAGGCCGGTTTCCAATCGGTGTCTCGGGACGTCCGTATGGCATTATCGTCCAGGTGTTTTATCTCATCTTAGCCGCTCATCTCACACGCTATTATTGATGAAGAGTCAGAACCCTTGCAACAACACTCACACCGCGGACCTTCAGTAAACGACCTCTATGTCACCTGTCGGTACGGGTGATTTTACATCGGCCTCGCCATGATAAATCAGCCCATGACACACCTGGCGTCCATGCATAAGAATCAAATTTATAAAGCCCAAAGTTGTGATTAGGCTATCTCTCTCAACACCTCAGCTTTCAGTCGGCTGTCAAAAGTGGTATGTTTTATAGCGCCGACAGCGGGTGGTAATTACACTTTTTCAACGCCCATGTTTTGCTGTCATTTATCTGAGGCCCTGGCACCCTCATACCACCACCACCGGACACCCTCTCCTCCACTCATCCCTTCCCTTCTCCCTCCTTCTCTCTCTTCTTCTCTTTTTATCTCTCGCTCTCCTCAAGATCCCCCTTCATGCATCCTAGGCCCTCCCCCTTCCCGACTTCCTCCTTTCTCCCTCTGCTGTTATCACTTATATAGCTAAGCCAGTTATTTCTTTTTCCCTTTTCTCTCATTCGTTCCGATTCATTTTTAAATAAACAAATGCTTCAACTACATTTGGTTTTGTATTTATCGTCTTCATCTCCATCTAACTACTGTGTCTTTTCTTAAAATGCGTATCCTTATTTTCACTTTGTTTACTTGGCATATAATTACATTTCTGTCTTAGTCTATTCTTTCTTGCTTTGAAAGACGAGGTATTCGAGATAATCCATTGGATTCGACTTTTTTAAAAGAGGAACATTAACAAGATTTGATTATACGAACTCACTAAAGGCAAACGTAGGCAGGAATTAACAACGGAACCTTTTAAAGTCTTAATTCAGCTCGTCTAACAAGTTATTAATTAAATAAGAATCATTCTAATATGAATATCTAAATCACCTTCATAAATAATGAAAATATTTATAGGCAACAACACATTTGTTCCCTTCAATTGTTGTAATAACTCGCCTTCTTTAGTTTTGAGTTTTTTACACAGCCTTCGATCACAATCTCCTTTTGCGTGAATAATAAACATATCAAAACATCTTCATTCTACATTTGGCATTTCCTTTATTATGAAATACACATTTACAATCTTACAGTTTATAGCATATATACATCACAGTATATTTACGTAAATATTTTTATTTTTATTTTGCATGTAGTGTATTTACAAATGAAATCTTTTAGTCTATCTTTTATTATGATATACACATTTACAATCTTACAGTTTATATAATATATACATCTTAGTATATTACATAAATAATTTCATTTTATTTTACATGTAGTGTATTTACAATTGAAATTTTTACTATTAATCTATATATATTTTTCAATAAAAAAATATACCTAGTCGTGAATAATTTTTAATAGAAGTTTAAAATTCTACTTTATTTACATTAAACGTATCTATCATTCTGGCATTATTAATCGTTGCCAACATCTCCTCCTCCTCCTCCTCCTCCTCCTCCTCCTCCTCCTCCTCCCTCCTCCTCCTCCTCCTCCTTCTCGGTCATTGGCGTGTTTCTTTTTCTATGTTTCGTGTTGGTGATGGTCCGATATCTTCGTTTTCTTCTTTCCCGAGGTTTATCTTATTTCTGCACTTCGTCTTCGCTTGCCTGTTTCGTCATTAGTACAATTCTTTCCAATAAGGTTTTCTTTAGACTTGCGTGTTGTATTTCATTTATAGTTCCTTCAAAATGAAGTCGCTCCTTAATCTCATCCGTTTTATTTTGTCTCTTCAATCCAATTCTTTAACTCCCGCATGGTGAAACTTCTCTCTCTCTCCATCCTTATTCCCTTTTATCAATAATAAAAAAAAATTCTCTTAATCTTTCCTATCAATCTCTCATTCTATTAAACCGAAGTCGCTACTCAAATCTCATTTCTTTTATTGTGTCTCTTCCATCCAATTCTTTGATTCTCTCAAGGTGAAACTTCTCGCTCTCATCCTTATTCCTTTTTTTCTCTCTCTTATTTCTTCTTCCTTCAACCTTCACGATCCAATGCCTCAACCTCTCAAGGTTATATAAATTGGCTATCTCCCCTTACGTGTTAGAGACGGAGATGAGACAGCGAGATAGACGGATTTAGGAGAAATTTTCATCTGTCCAGGAATGGCCCTTGAAGAAATGCCAATAAATTTTGCTCTATCTAGTATTACCTTCGCGCGGTTCCAAAGCTAGCGTGCAATTAGCTACGGCTGAGTCGGAGAAAAATGATTAAGTGGTTTGTGTATCTGTGTGGACATATTTCTTTCGGTGTGAATGTTTTTTTGTTTATGTGGGAGCAGTTTTGAGTTTCTATGTGTGTACATATGTATGTATGTGTGTATACGTATATATATATATATATATAATGTATATGTGTATATACTGTATATATATATATATTATATATGTATATATATGTGTATATATATACACACATATATATATATATATATGTATATGTGTATATATATATGTATATATATTAAATATATATATATATGTATATATATACATATATATATATATATATATATATGTTTTATACATATATATATACACATATATATAAACAAATTTTTTCTTTCTTAGCGAATGTTCCTTTGCCCCCACATAAACATTTCGTTTGAAAAAGATGTCTTCGCATTATGGATACTTGTGGATGTATCAACAAAAAACATACATACTTACACAAATACACACACACATTCATGTGCATATATATACATATATACACATATATATGTTTATATATATATATATATATATATATAGCCTATATGTACACGTGTATATATGTTTTAAATAGTAAACAATAGTTCCAACGCTTTCAAAACAATAATGCGTGGCAAAATATAGAGAACGAACATTTCAGCTGAACCAGCTGGATTTTTTTTCATAAGAATACACTTAACACAAAGTGGAAATATAATAAAAGTAGTCTAATAATACGGCGTTGTTAGATTTTTGGACTTTTTACTTATCTTATTTTCTATTCTTGAGATGCATTTTACGTGGAATTTTTGCGTACATAAGATTCACTTCATACAACTTTTTCAAAACCTATAATAATAATAATAATAATAATAATAATAATAATGATAATAATAATAATAATAAGAACAACCGATACTTGATAATTTACTGTATTTCAATAGATGGACAGAATATGAAAGATGTTCACTTTTTATTTTCCCGTTTTATTTGAAAAAATAAAAGCCGACCGTCTCTCGGATCAAACAAATTGAAGAAAAAAAAGTCTATTTATTTCCCAACCAATTAAAATTTCCAATATGGAGTGAGTTTAGTAACTAATTATTCATAGAGTTGTTTAAAAGACAATCATATTTCTTCTTTACTACAACAAAGCCATGACGTTTAACTGGTTTTATATCACGAATTAAGAGAAAGAGTATAAACAAATAAATGAATATATCATCATTATCATCATCATCTCCCTCCTACGCCTATTGACGCAAAGGGCCTCGGTTAGATATCGCCAGTCGTCTCTATCTTGAGCCCTTAAATAATACTTCTCCATTCATCATCATCTACTTCACGCTTCATAGTCCTCAACCATGTAGGTCTGGACCTTCCAACTCTTCTAGGGCCTTGTGGAGCCCAGTTAAACGTTTACTGAACTAATCTCTCTTGGGGAGTGCGAAAAGCATGACCAAACCATCTCCATCTACCCGTCACCATGATCTCATCCACAAATGGCACTCGAGTAATCTCTTATAATTTTATTTCTGATCCTGTACTGCCATTAACTCCCTATATTCTTCTGAGGGCTTTGTTCGCAAATCTACAAAAGCTGTTGGATATTGTTTCATTGTCATACCACAACTCATTTTCCTACAGTAACACCGATCTCACTAAACAGATATACAGCCTGATTTTTTTTATGTAATTTCAGACGATTTGATTTCCATATTTTTATTAACCTACACATTATTTAATTTGCTTTTTCCAATCTTTCATTAAACTCCAACTCAAAAGACCCTTTATTAGAGATCATAGTTCCTAAATACTTGAATGATTCTACCTCATTAATCCTTTCTCCTTCCAAAGATATTTAATCTGCCATTACATATTCCGTTCTCATTATCTGTCTTTCTACTATTTATCTTGAGCCCAACCTCATGTGATATTTCATGCATTCTGGTAAGAAAGTATTGCAAATCCTGTAGTATACTGCTAATAAGGATAGCGTCATCAGCATACTCTAGTCCAGTTAATTTCTTATTACCAATCCAGTCCAAGCCTTCGTCGCCATCCCCAACTGTTTTATGCATTACAAAATACATGAGGATGATAAACAACATAGGTGGCAAAAATAAATAAATACTCTCGAAATTATGAATGTTTATGCTTCAATTATATGCTCTAACACCTTTTGCTGAATTAAAGATTATTATTATTATTATTATTATTATTATTATTATTATTATTATTATTATCATTATCTTTTTATTATTATTATTATTATTATATATTATTATTATATTTATTATTATTATTATTATTATCATTATTATTATTAAATAATAAAGTTTTCCATTGTGAAATATTGGATCAATAGGATTGGCTGAAATAATATTTTGAATGCTGCTAATTATATCGAATTTGTACTAATAAGATAATACAGATTAAAATTCCAAACTCCGCTACGTTACGAAGAAATTATATAAATCGAATATTTTCTCATTGCATAAAACAGCTTAAGCCAAAGTACCATACAAATTTAAACCAGAACAGTTTGACTTTCCGAAAATAACTTAAGCATGAGATACACTTAGCGTCAGTGAAAGTTACACAGGACAGAGAACTGAGATTTATTAGTTATAATATAAAAACGTTCTCTCTCTCTCTCTCTCTCTCTCTCTCTCTCTCTCCAAAGAGCAAATGGGGTCTCTGCGAATGGATTAAAAAGTTTTTGAGACATCCAAAATCCTTTTACCTTGTAACTCTCTCTCTCTCTCTCTCTCTCTCTCTCTCTCTCTTCAAAGAGCAAATGGAGTCTCCGCAAATGGACTAAAAAGACTTTGAGACATTCAAAATCCTTTTACCTTGTAACTCTCTTTCTCTCTCTCTCTCTCTCTCTCTCTCTCTCTCTCTCTCTCAGGTGCCTTACATAAACACAGAAAACATAAAACATCTTTTTATATCGTTTATTTATTTCCTTATTTCCTTTCCTCACTGGGCTACTTTTTCCTGTTGGAGCAGCATCTTGCTTTTCCAACTAGGGTTGTAGCTTAGCTAGTAGTAGCAGTAATAATAATAATAATAATAACAATAATAATAATAATAATAATAATAATAATAATAATAATAATAATAATAAAAGAAAATGAGATAAGAATACAAACAGAATAGGAAAAAAACCAAGACACGGCAAAGCCCCCTTACGTCAAGCCCCTAAAGTCCTTCAAAGCTCTCATAAGCAGTCGCGGGCATCCTATCACACCTCTTCGATTATGCGGGTCACCCTTCCAGAAATAAAATCCTCCCTTGTATCACAAGATCTAAAACCGCGCACGGCAGGAACGTGTGTGTGACCCTGGGGCCGATCGTAACGATGCTCTATATCCGTCCATCATAAATACTAGGTAGGATGATCGATAAATCAGATAGGTTCGAAAGCCTCGTGGTTGATTGAAGCTACGGCCTGATTTAAACGGCGGAAAAACGGAGGGAGGAAAGGTATCTCTGTCGAAGCCTAAAAAAGCCGGTCTAAATTATAGTGCCTAGGTCTATCGGTCATTACCCAAGTAACGATTTACAGACCGGTAATGATATCCGCCTGGGTTGTTTATGCTCACTTTTTAAGGGAATGCCTATATCATGTAGCACCTATCAGTGGGCCTCTCTCTCTCTCTCTCTCTCTCTCTCTCTCTCTAGCTGTTAAAAGATTTTCTCAATTTCATGCCACCCATTGAGAGTTGTGCACTTGATCTCACTCTCTCTCTCTTTATCTCTATCTCTCTCTCTCTCTCTCTCTCTCTCTCTCTAACTGTTGAAGATTATCTTAATTTCAAGCCACCCATTGAGTTACGCACTTGATTTGAATCATATACTCTGTGTATGCAATCAAAATAAAAGAGGCTATATATAGGAAAAATTATGTACAAATCAAAGACACACATATAAACATTCAAATTTAATTTTCTTAAAATAATCACACACTATCTACAAGCATGTATGGAAGCAAATTGTAGTTATTGAGAAAAAAATGTAGTTTATAAAAAGAAGTTATGCCCAATACTGTGTGTCAAGCAACGGTTGGCAATGACCTCTTCTGTTGTACTCATGGATAAAGAAAAAATGAACTTTCAAATAAACTCCTGATTAAGAAACAAGATAATGGATTAATGCAAAAACGGTGAACCTCCAATGAAGGTGTTTAGAAGAGGGAATTCAGCCATATATAAAACCTTCCCTCTGTTTATTATTATTATTATTATTATTATTATTATTATTATTATTATTATTATTATTATTATTAAGCTACAACCTTAGTTGGAAAAGCAGGATGCTATAAGCCTAAGAGCAACAGGGAAAATAGCCCAGGGAGGAAAAGAAATAAGGAAAGGAAACTATATGAAAGGTTTATGAACAAAATAAATCTATCATATATAAACTATAAAACCTTAAAAATAACAAGAGGGAGAGAAAAAAACATAGAATACTGTGATAATTAATCGCCTTTTGTTTTATAGTTTGCAAATGAATACTCGTTAAACCAAGAAGGCTCATCACCAAATCGTCGAGCTCACTATAAACAATGCACCATTTCCTATCTTGCTAGCTCTCTTGCTCTTGCTGAATATCTAAGCCAGATTTAAAAATATTCATATTTTTACAAAGCATTTCTCATAGTTCGTATAAATGAATGAGCATAAGAACGGGATTTTTATGTACTAATAAAGCAATAAAAATTTATACGAATCATCCATATTAGAAATGAACTGCCACAGGATTCATCGATAGAACGAGATGGGTAGGCTCACTAAAATTTAGGGAACATGGGAGAATGAATGAGTAAATTCGAACATGGGAGATTGAAAGAGTAAATTCGAACATGGAAGACTTAACGAGTAAATTCGAACATGGAAGACTTAACGAGTAAATTCAAACATGGAAGATTGAATGAGGAAATTTAAACATGGAATATTGAATGAGTGAATTTTAACATGGGAGATTCAACTAGTAAATTCGAAAAAGGAAGAATGATTAAGTAAATTGGAACATGGAAGAATGAATGAGTAAATTAGATTGTTTTTTTAATGATGTATCTCATATATAGTGGTATACAGAGTAGATTTAGTTCTTGTTACAAAAAAATATTTACTTGAAGACTGTAATATAGGTTTCTAAGGTAACTAACTTTTCCCATTAGTTAAAAATAAACGAATGGATAGATAAATAAATGAAAAATTGGTTATAAAAAACGATATATAAGGAAATTCATAAATGTTCCCATGTTGTGAGTTTGGTCACATAAAAAAAAATCACAATTACATGATCAGGTTGTGATCTGTGAATACATATCCTTACACTATTTGATAAGATTTTAACATTTTTTTTGGTAGCATATCTGGAAAGATCATCCTGAACTGCAAAACCTTTGAGACGTGTAGAGGGAATTCGTATTAATTTCTCAAAAGCTCAAAAATCCCCTTCATTTTCTAATATAATTCCCAGAAAGATAATGATTCATAGAACTTATACCATATGATTTGGTGCTCGGGCCAGGGAGGGCATTCAGTGCCGAGGTACAATCAGAAGACGGGGATGGGGGGGAGGGGACCTAGGATTTTCACTATGAATTAAACGTTAAGAAGTTGAAACAGCTAGAAAGGAAACAGCATTGGAGATGATCTTTTACCCAGGATCATCAATTAACTGTGGTTGTTAGGTGCTAACAGATAGGCGAGGTGAATGCAAATAAAGTTTATTCAATAGATAACGAGCTTATATACAAGCAGTTGAGAGCACGAATATCACAAAAATTCAAACCATCTAAAAACATACGATGGCAAGCTTAAACAGCTTTTTCCATCAGCAGTGAGGGAGAGAGCGAGTTATAAAAAACAATATCATTACAGTGTATGAGCGGTGTATGAAACACGTCTGGTACACGACATCCGTTCTCAATAAATTATTCTCCACAGGATATTTGACAAACTAGGTACAATATTGTCTTATTGTTACTTAATTGTTCTCTAATGTAACTTATTTTTCGAAATTTGCAAACAATCTTTTGTCTCACTTACATCACCTCTACCCTGATTCAACATACCAACCATTAGGAATAGCATATCTGTTTATTTGCAAATGTTTAAAGATATGCATATTCATAATTCTGTAAATTAACTTATTTTACCTACTAATTTTTTAGTCTTCAAACACACAAAGATCCTCAGTTATTATTCTTACACTTACTGCGTGCAAGTACACGCAACTCCTGTCTATTTTACCACATCTTATGTGACTGTACATTGCATCCACTATTTTCAATAGGAGGATCAGTTCAGAGAAGTTATAAGATTCTTAGAGTTAAAACATTACGGAAAATCTTCAGAAGGAAAAATGTTTCAAAAGAAGAGAGAGAGAGAGAGAGAGAGAGAGAGAGAGAGAGAGAGAAAGGAAAAAAATTTTTCTTCCAGGACACTATTATGTAAAAACATTTAGTGAGAGATAGAGTAGGATGCAGCAAAAGGCTCTTCAAAAGGCATCTTTTCGAACGCAAACCCACGGAGAGAGAGAGAGAGAGAGAGAGAGAGAGAGGAAACAAATTGCTCTTACAGGACACTATCATGTAAACACATGCAGTGAAATAGAGAAAGATGCAGCAAAAAGTTCGAACACAAGCACAGAGAGAGAGAGAGAGAGAGAGAGAGAGAGAGGAAACAAATTGCTCTTACAGGACACTATCATGTAAACACATGCAGTGAAATAGAGAAAGATGCAGCAAAAAGTTCGAACACAAGCACAGAGAGAGAGAGAGAGAGAGAGAGAGAGAGAGACGGGGGGGAGGCTGCAAATGTGTTAGAAAAGCATCTGTTCCACTCGAGTGCCGAATAAACGAATGTGACTTCGCCCGAGATAAGGCTGTAAACACCCCGATGAAGCCGTTTATTAACTAAACGACGGCTAATTTCGGTTCCTCGGCCGCCAGATCAATAGATATTACCGTTGGCTGTGGCAAGTTGCTTTATGAGTTATTGCTCTTCCATTTAGGACCGTAATGATGACTTTAGGTGCGAACTCCCGTGTGTAACTAGCATTGAAGCTCGATCTCACACCATTGCAAGCGGTCCTCTGCAATTATTTTGCTTGCAGATACCGAGAGACAAAGTTTATGAACAATTCTTTTCTCTCTCTCTCTCTCTCTCTGGTTTCAGAAAGATAATCATCTGTATAAGAAGTCGTCAGTCCAGAGAAAATATAAATTCCGGACACCGGAGTTCGTATTTCTTTTTTTCTCCGGCGGTAATTGGTTTTTAAAGCGTCCTAAACACAACCTATTGCGAAAACAACTACAGGATTGGGGGACTTAAAAGCCGAGATTATTTGTTATTATATTGCAATTTTATATCCGTCGCCTGCACAACACGTTGACTCATCATATTCCATATATCTTGCTGCTCAATTCCGACCCGATGTCTTTGATAATTTCCTACGAAAGGAAATAACACGCTGCTAGTTATGTAACTCGATGTGAGCCTTGTCATATATGCCGTTATTACGCGAACTTTAGTATGAGTTAAAAGCTTTTTTTCTCAATCTTTGAGATAGTTATAAACTGAATGGGAGTGGCGAATAAGATTTTTGTGTATCATGGTAAGCGTATGCGGTCAAACGGATAAGAAGAGGTCAGAAATTATAAAATACTTGCTTTTCAAATATCATTATAAATTATAAAGCAAAATAGAGAAAATTTTAAAAAAGGAAATTATTTTATTAACGACCAATGCAGCATAAGAAGAAAAAGAAATTAAGATTGCCATCTACAACATAACCGGACGTACCTCATAACAGTCAGCTTTTGTCTCTCACAATAAAAAAAAAAAATTAGAAAATCTTATTTGAAAAGATAATTGGTGTAGATGAAGAAAATGACCAGATCCTTGTCTCTCTCTCTCTCTCTCTCTCTCTCTCTCTCTCTCTCTCCCCCACCCACATTTTTCCCCCACAGATGATAAATGACATCAACTGCGTCTCTGTGAAGTTGGAGCTGATCATTCGAACGAGGCAAGCCATCAATTACAGACAAAATTACTGCGAAAGCACCTAAGAGATATTGTCCAATTTTACCTGCTTCGGTGCGTCATCTGATTGGCCCTGGGTAATGCAACGGAGGGGTGGCGTGAGTCTTCGTAACTAACAGGCGAGAAAACTAAAGGAAAAGGTGTAATCGTTGGAATTACAACAGCAAAGACGGTGCGGGTAAATAACAACAAATTTCACAAATAAAAAAAAAAAGAAAAAATTAAGGGAAACATAAAAAAACAACAACCTCTGATAACAAAGCAATTTTTTTGCGTGCTGTAAGAAATCTTTTAAAGGTTTAAAGGTCGCCATGAATGGCAGAGGCAAGGGACAGTGTTATTGCCCTATCAAGCAGAACAATGCCCCAGAGACTGACCATATATACATATGATCAGCGCCCAGGCACCCTCTCCACCCAGCTCATAAGGATGGTGAGGTTCAGCGACCAAAACACAAACGAATTTGATCGAGTCAAGGACGTTACCTCATCGGCCACCACAATTAAAAGAAAAGTGAGCAGATGGAAATAAACTAACATTTATGAGGTATTATTTACGAATCAAAGTACAAGGACAAACATTTATTAAGTATTGTCTCGTAGAGATTCATTTGTCTATTAGATTTCCTCACCATATCACCCATCTTTCTGATACTCGAAACAGCAACTCAAAAAATTGATTTTGATCGCAGGATTTTGTTGACATCTACTGACTGAAAATTTTTGTTATCATTGAGAGAACAGTGATGTTTGTAGTGGACTGAAACAGTATTTTTCCGATGGCACTTTTCGGCCAAAGGTCTTCAATGCTGCATTCATCTTCAGAGTATTTTCATTTGTTTAGCAATTTTCAATAATTCATTTGCAGTTTAATTTTATATGTGTATTCACCTGTGTACCTTGAGATCGAAACACCTTTCTCATAGGTTCTTTGATAGCATATCTTCTAATTCAAATAATCTAAATACATATATATGTGTATACATATATATAAACAATATACACACACACACATATATATACTGTATATATATATATATATAATATACATACATTATGTATATACTATATATATATTCTATATATATACCGTATATATATATATATATATATATACACACACATATATTCATCTATTCCTCCTATCTATCTATCTATATACATATACATATACATATGTGTGTATATATATATATATATATATTCATCTATTCATCTATCTATCTATCTATCTATCTATATACATATACATATGTGTATATATATATATATATATATATATTCATCTATCTATCTATCTATCTATCTATCTATATACATATACATATGTACATATATACAGTATATAAATACATATATACACACATATGTCTGTATGTGCGTGTTTGAGTGTGTATGTATATTATAAACAGAAAATTACGAGTCAAATGTAGTTTTACAATCTTAAAGGCAAGTTTAATTAGCGGCATACATACATTTAACATATACTACTTATTACCGTTCACATATCAAACATTTGACTAGAGTTAGGGTTGTTTGACTACCCTAACGTAGACAGAAGCAGTGTAGCCGACATATAACTGCCTTGTAGTAACTACTAGTCACCCACAGACGTACATGGAAACCAATGTTGCTTAATAATGAAGATGGACAGATACGTCTTAAAAGCACAATAAAATAAAAGCAAGATTGCACAAAATGAGGATAGTTGGTAAGAGAAACTTGTGAAACTTTCTCTCTCTCTCTCTCTCTCTCTCTCTCTCTCTCTCTCTCTCTCTAATCCTACTGCAATGACTGAAATTCCCTTTCTCTATCTGTGGTGCAATTACTTTATAACCCTCCATTATCATTGTCACCCTCATCCAAGTTATAATGAAAACCACAACATTTTGGTATCCTACTTGTTTCCAAATGTCAAACCGATCCGTTACAGGTAGTTTTACACCATTAAGAGAGAGAGAGAGAGAGAGAGAGAGAGGAGAGAGAGAGAGAGAGAGAGAGAGCGAGGACTATTGGCCTTGCCACACACTGCCACTTCCCCATACTTCGATAGCATATCGAACCATCTCCAGCAGGCCCATAAAGTTAGTATTCCTACTTCTAGCACAAAGCCTCTGTAATTTTCCCCCTCTAAGATTATCGTTATAATTGGCAGCTGCAGAAACCCCGGTGCAAAAGGCCCAAACTACTAAACCTCGCTGTCGATAAGATCCAAATACATCATGAAGCGGTTTGACGTCGACTCCTTCTTTTAGGTACTGGAATCCAGAGGGCCGAGTGATAAAAGGCAACGAAGGCGTTAGTCATCTTCCTACATGGAGCAAGAAGCCTTTTCCAGGTGTAATACCTCAGGTCCGTCTCTCACACAAACTACCTCGAAATGGGTTGAAGAATATACGATGCAGGCAGATGATATCCTAAAGTTTTACTTCGTATCTGTTTATCTTTTTCTGCTTTTTCTAAACCGCAAGTCCTTCCAGGGACTCTTGCAGGTTAGCCATCGCTTCTAAATCAAGATACGACCCATTCTTTGAAGGAGTTCCATCCTAGCCGTCTCCTGGAAAGTCTCGCAATCTTATCAGAATTTTCTTGCCAAATACACTTCTGGCCTACGTCAAGCGCTCGAAATATTCTATCCTGACTATCTTATTACATTTGTAGCCTTCAAATCTTACAAAATAAACTAGGCAAGGAAGGTTGTTCAACACATTCATTTCTCATGCCTTATGGAGCGTTTGCTGATTATGGGGTTTTGATTTACTTTAGTTCAACCTTTTATTACTTTCTTTATAGAAATTGCGTCCTCTGGTTTTCCTGTTTTGGTAAATAATATTTATCTATTTACCTATATATATAAATAGATATAAATATAGATATAGATATAGATATAGAAATGGATATAGATATATATATATATATATATATATACTGTATGTATATATATAGATATAGATATATATATATATATATATATATATACTGTATGTATATATATAGATATAGATATATATATCTAAATATATATATATATACATATATATATATATATATATAGTATATGGACACACATATATATACATACAGTATATATATATATATATATATATATATATAGCATGCCTAGAAGAAGTTTTTTTAAGAATTTAGATTGGAAAAATGTAGAAAATGACATTAATGGGGAATACCTTAACAACTTGCAGATGACATAGTTCTATTCACTGAATCATAAGAGGAATTACAAAAAAAAACTATAGAAGATTTGAATGAATGATTAATGGATGAATCTGTGGATATTATTAATGAATATACGTACTTGGTTTAGACGAGAAGTGTTTCCCCAGGATATAACACAGACATTAAAACAAGGATAAATATGGGATGGAGGGCTTTTGGTAAACAAAATGAGATTATGCAATGTAAAATGCCACTTTCTCTAAAAAGAAAAGTATTAATTGAGATGGTCCTACCAGTATTAACTTGTGCATAATAAATTTGAAGCCTTACTTAAGCCTTGCTAATTATAACTCAAAGAGCTATGAAGAGAATAATGATGGGAATAACAGTAAGAGACGGAAAAAGAGAAAAATGGGTACCAAAGCAAACTAAATTATACTAATTTCTTTTAATTTTTCCTATATTTTGGAATAGAAATCGCCTGTCTTTTGAGTTATCATGGCATCTTTTTAATTTTCTCTTATTTTTTTCGAGGTTAATTTAGTCACACCGCCAACACCTAAAATCAAGATTATACATAAAATAAATTAAGAAGTAGCTATTTCTATCAATATTCATCTTGTTCTTTCACTCTACTATTGGATTTGCTGGTCCCTGCAGAAGAATATTACATGATACTTACGGCTTACTCTAACCAAGGCTAGATTGTATTGAATAAAGGATAAACTATATCCGGAAAGAGTAATGGGCCATAAAAGTACTATAAAATTTCATCAAAGGGATTTTTACGAAGCTTTTGAAGCTGAAACCGTTTGTTTCTAGTTTAACAGTTACATCGTTTTTTCACCACCAATGAATATTACGTGTTGCTCAACAAAATTCATTGATTCCATTAGTAATATTAGACGCACAATTTACTAAATTGGACAACTACTTTTCCGAAATACTTTCTTTGGTATTATTTTACCAATCGTTTTAACAAAACTTCATAAAAGTAACCTTATTCTAAATATTTCTTCCTATTAGTTAATACAACTCAAGACACAAGCCTCCATTCATAATCTTTCATCATACATCGACAATACCAATTTTTACTAACTAATAGAAGCAAAAAATTAATTTTCCCTCAAACAAACATTAACAAATAAAATACATAGCCAAATTGTTATTAAGAAAACCTTTATCAAAGAAGAAAACATCAAGGAGTCCCTGTAAGTTATTTATTTTTCTTATTTCTCATAAAAAAAAAGCTCAGAAAAACGAAAGCCTTCATTAACCTAACTCATAGATAGAATGATATAGATGAAGGATCGACCATAAACCTGAAGGGGGAAGAGAAAACCGAAACTGAGTTATAACAAGCTGAGTATCAAAGTCCGCAGTTAGTCACTGAGTTTATCTTGTTTATGAGCGACCCTCGAGGAATGGTAAATAACTAATCTCCTCCCTACCCCCCAAGCCTCCTTATTCCTCTACCCCAACTAACACCCCCCCCCCCCCCCATCCATTCCTTCAATGACTCCACACCAAACGTAAATACAAACACATTTATTATTATTATTATTATTATTATTATTATTATTATTATTATTACTTGGTAAGCTACAATTCTAGTTGGAAAAGCAGGAAAATAACCCAGTGGGAAAAGGAAACAAGGAAAAACAAAATATCTTAAGAACAGTAACATAAAAATAAATACTTGCTAAATAAACTATAAAAACTTTAACACAACAAGAGGAAGAGAAAGAAGATAGAATAGTGTGCCAGAGTGTACCCTCAAGCAAGATAACTCTAACCCAAGAGAGTGGAAGACCATGGTACAGAAGGCTATGGCACATATCTATACTTAGAAATGTGTATATTCACAATTTTTCTACCCCAAAGCCCCCTACTCCATTACTTCTATGACTACACACCATATGTACATACAAACGCATGCACACACACATACACACACACACACATATATATATATATATATATATAAAATATGTATATATATATATATATATATATACTTAGAAATATGGATATCAACATTTTTACATAATCCACGATCCAAAATTCCTCACTTACGCAAACATACACATTCGTCCACACATGTATAAAAGATGTGATTAAATTTCTGTGTACCCTTACACCCTACCCTCTTCCACAACCCAACGCATACACGAACATTGCCCCACTCTGGCACAGATGGCGAAGACAAGCAATGAAAAACAAAAGCTGTTTATCACTCGCTGGATAAATATATATATAAGCAGATGATTGACGAATGATCTTAATTACGGCTAATCTGCTGCTATAAACGCCCAGATAAATGGCCCAAAGAAATGTCTGCGTTGAGGTCTGCTCATTAGAACAGATTGCTAATTACGACTTTCCCCGTTGGATAAAAGCAATCTTTTCATCATTAACCTTCAGAAGCTTAATTAAGTATTATGTTCCGTGCGCATGCGCGTCCACGCACATACACACACACATACACAAGCATTATCTTAACTGCGACCATCCATGGTCGTTCATCTTCATGAAGTTGATGCTCAGGTTCTTCTTTCTATAATAGTTTTTGGATTATATATGAACGGGCGTTGAGGAATGGGAGGCCATTCAATGCTCACGAACGTCGACTATTTAATCTGCGAACGGATAATTAAAAAAAAATGATATATATATATATATATATATATATATATATATATATATATAAATAAATTCGTCTTTATCGTCGTGGTCCCATCTCGAAAGCATAGCGACCCCAAGAATTCTCGAAGCGAACAGACAAGTTTTTTTTTTATTTTCTTTTTTTTTTTCACCAGTTGCTATCAACGGCCGCACTAAATCCTCCTGTATCTATAATGAAATCTCCTGAGTGGCACTTGAGCAGTGACAACAGCCGTCGTAAGCAATTCTCTACACGCTAAATGACACCTCCAAATGTCGGTGTTAATGGTTCCAAAGAGAAGCATTCTGAAAACCAATTTACGAACGTCCAAAGGGGGGGGGGGGGGGGATCTCAACCTCTATCCTTATAAACAGTTGACTAAGCATCTTTGGTCATATACAATAAAGAGAACATCGATATAGTAATTTTCTTGATCGTTGATGGCAGCTGAGTTTAATGTTATACAATTAGAGGGCTTCTATCTAACTGTATATATCCAGCAAGAGATCACATAATAATGCATTATGAGCACCACTCTCTCTCTCTCTCTCTCTCTCTCTCTCTCTCTCTCTCTCTCTCTCCGATTGAGATATTTAATACAAAATCAAATTAAATTTCTTTGGATATTTCAGTGACTGTTACCCAACCGCATTAGAAACTTTCACAAATCATACAGTTCAGAGTAATTTAAACCCTGCCTTTGATAGATAAACAATTCACAATATATGAAAATTACTAGCAAATTCGACTAGTTATTTGTAATATATAAACGTACGAGGTAACCAATCGATTAGGTGAATATTGTTAAGTTGTCTCATTTTAATACAGAGTAAATACAGCAAGTATCTATATACACAGAAAACATAGTTTTACAATAGATATTTTACATTACTTTTAATCATTATTGCGTTTACTATTTGCTTTATACGTTCACAATATGTGAAAATTGTCAGCAAATTCGACTAATTTAGTTCTATTTCTTAGTTACTCTATTTAAATGTAATTTGAAATAGAAGATATTCTGTCTATACCTAAATCAATCAATTTCCGAGCAATAAAGAGGGAATTTGCTCAGTGAGACATTCATTACAAACGGACATCCTTAATCTAAATAACCACTTACTTTTAAAAGGTAGGATAGTTTAGTATCTTTCTTTTATTGTTAATATAATTCGAGTCCTGGATTACTTTTCTGGAAATATTTTCATTCAGCTTCAAATGTGTGAAGTCATTTTGAATGTACAGATGGCCACAGGGATTCCTAGCTAAACTAAACCCAAACGTTCCGACAGGGAAAAATAGCCCTGTGAGGAAAGAAAATAAGAAAATAAATAAGCTATAAGGGAAGTAATGGACAATTAAAATATATTCTAAGAACAGTAACAACATTAAAATAAACCTTTCATAAATAAATCATGAAAAGAGACTAATGTCAGCATGTTCAACATATAAAAAATCGCTGCAAATTGAACTTTTTCAGTTCCCCTTGATTGATTAATCTTTAAAAAATTGATTGTAAAAGATTGGAAATTGATTGTAAAAGATTGGAAATTGATTGTAAAAGATTGGAAATTTCATAAATATTCTCTAACTGATATGTTATCTATACATTTTACATTAAATACTAACAATCATAATAAATGGTTAGAATTTACAAGCAAAAGAAAATTGAATGTTACCAATCATTAAACAAACTATAGTTACAGCCACAAAGATAAAAAGAATGGACAGAGAGAGAGAGAGAGAGAGAGAGAGAGAGAGAGAGAGAGAGAGAGAGATAATTTCTTTCAAAAATTCATCCCACTCCATATCTAAAGAAATTTGGCATTACCAACCATCAAATGAGAGAGAGAGAGAGAGAGAGAGAGAGAGAGAGAGAGAGAGAGAGAGAGAGAGAGAGAGATAATTTCTTTCAAAAATTCATCCCACTCCATATCTTAAGAAATTTGGCATTACCAACCATCAAATGAGAGAGAGAGAGAGAGAGAGAGAGAGAGAGAGAGAGAGAGCTTTCTAAACTTATTACACTCCGTATCTAAAGAAAACTAGACAATAATCTAAAAATAAACAAAACATGACCTCATATGTTACAGAGCTGGTATATAATAAATAAAAAACAACAACAACCCCTGGATAAACAATGTAAATGGATTACGCTGAGAGAAGAAACGTAGTTTTTTCCTTTGTGCCAAAGTTTTTACATTTTGGCACTGTCACTGGTTTTGCTATTTCCAGTTAATTCTAATAGCCAGGTAGTTGAATCAGTAGAACTTCAAAAGTTCAAAGTTGGAGCGAATGTTTTCATGTTGACCAGGCTGACATGAGTCTTTCTATAGTTTATATAAGACATATCTGTTTTTGACGTTGTTAATAGTTTATATAGGACATATCTGTTTTGACGTTGTTACTTTTTTTAGAATGATTTATTGTTAATTTATTCTCATCATTTATTTATTTCCTTATTTCTTTTCCTCACTAAGCTATTTTTCCCTATTGGAGCCCTTGGGCTTATAGCATCTTGCTTTTCCAACTAGGGTTGTAGCTTGGCTAGTAATAATAATAATAATAATAATAATAATAATAATAATAATAATAATAATAATAATAATCACATTGATAAAATTGAAAAAGGGAGAACAAAAATATTGAAAATACCGATAATATGAATAAACAACACGGACATATAATTACCT
>NC_090738.1:29356189-29357269 GCF_036898095.1 Palaemon carinicauda | reverse complement strand
GTGTGTGTTATATAAAATAGTATATACATACATACATGCATATATAATGTTTGTGAGGGTATACATTATATACATTTACACACACAGAGACACATATATATATACATATACATATATATATATATACATATATATATATATATATATATATATATATATATATATATATATATTTGTGTGAATATAAATAAATATAAATATAGATATGTATATATATATATATATATATATATTATATATATATATATATATATATATATATATAATCGCTAAATATTGTACCAAGGTAAAATAACAAGAGGAGAAGGGAACCCTTAAACCGTGAAGAAGTGTCATCTGAATCATAGGGTACAATCAAGACCTGGAACAGATGAAAAGAAACAAGAACGGAACAGGGGAAAATGGAAAGAGACGAACAGAGGCGAAAAGAAATAAAAGGCGCAGAAAGAGAAAACACGCGAACTATTCCCATCATTTTAACGACAATGAGCACACCGAATCGCTGAGTGGCCATTAACAACGGGCGGTGAAAGAAGAGAACGTAAAGTAATAAAGGAATGGATGGAAATGACAATTTATGAGAAACATTGCATGTCATAAATGTCATTTCATGGAGAAATGAGAATTTATGGCGTGCGGGGCAATTTATGAAGCCATAAATGGCAAGGCTTTGTTGACAGGGTTGGGGTTATAACGATAAAGGGGTCAGTTTGTTGCAAAAAATAATATAAAATAAATATTAAAAACAGACAAGGTAACAAATTATTCCTTCTCTCCTCTGCAAACTCACGTCATCAAACGCCGTCACTGGGGACTATCAATTAGTTAATAAATCTAAATACTTCAGGTCATAAAACATTATTGTTATTTACAACTTCCCACTTTAATCATGCAGTTGTATCAGTATGGTAGAAGACCCTGAAGTAAATTGTCCGTGTGTGTTTACATGTTAGTGGGGCAATGGCTTTGAATAATTCTACGGGTAAAGTTCTCCTTGTTTTAGTTCGCTTATGTTTTCGGGAATTCGTCACTTTTTTTTATTTAAATTGGTACGTCTTAAAGTTTTCCCTCAGTAATTTC
>NC_090738.1:29348689-29351189 GCF_036898095.1 Palaemon carinicauda | reverse complement strand
CACACATATATATATATATATATATATATATATATATATATATATATATATATATATATATATATCCCCTTCTGAGTGGGATACCTTGACGTGGTGTAAAGGTTCTCGTATCTCCATGATCAACATAGCTGTACTAGTCAGGGCTACACCCATACTAGGTTGGTTTGGTGTGAGTGATCATAAGAAAATCTCCCATCATTATCAATACGCACTGGGCAGGGTGGTGATGAAAACTAGCCATGCCCCAAACATTTGTTGTTGTTGTGCGCGCTAGCGTGTGTATATATATATATATATATATATATATATATATATATATATATATATATATATATATATATATATATATATATATATACATAAATAGATAGATAGATATGTATATGTATATATGTACACACACATATATATAAATATATATATATATATATATATATATATATATATATATATATATATATATATATATATAATGTGTGTGGTTTGTCTTATATAATGTAGATGGCAACGATAGTAATCAGCAAATCTAGAAGGATGAGATTTTTTAGGGTATGTCCATAGCCTGGATGTGACCAATAACAGTGTACTAACTACAGAGGAAAAATAAGTTCTATTAAAACGTGTCTAACTTAACCAGCCGAGTTTAGAATCGACTCTGGGTATTCAAAATGTTCTCATATAATACCTATATTAGAAAAGTACAAAAACTATATCAATTCTGGTGGCCTATGGTAAAGTCTCTGACTGGTGATCGACAGACTGGGGTTGGTCGGTGCAATCTCACAATTCTTTGGGGGAGCCTATAGGTCTATCTGCTGAGGCATCAGCAGCCATTGCCTGGCCCTCTTTCGTCCTAGCTTGGGTGGAGATGACTCTTGGGCGCTGATCATATGTATATATGGTCAGTCTCAAGGGCATTGTCCAGCTTGATAGGGCAATGTCACTTTCCCTTGCCTGTTCCATTCACGAGCGGCTTTTAAACCTTTAAAACTTTAAAAAGAAAGATGAGCAATGGTGTATAAACTGCAATGTAACAGAAAATAGCTCGATAATTAGTGACTACATTACTTCGAGGCATGGCATATACATGATAACTTTCTCCAAGCTCAGAAAAATAAAGCTGGCTGAAAAAGTTATGCACTCACATATATAGCAAAGGAAAAACTTTGTTGAAAAAAAATAAATGGAAAGTCCCCTAGTTACAAAAAAAAAAAAAAAAAAAATGACTTCAAAAGAGGAATATAGATATGAAGTCTTTCTCTCGGGTCGAAATCTGTAAGTAAAAAAAATAGAAAAAAAAGTGTCCCCTAATCATAAAGAACTGACTTCAAAAGGAGGAGAAAGATATGACAGTCTTTCTCTTTGGTCGAAATTTTCAAGTAAAATCAAATAGAATGGAAAGTTCCTTATTTCCAAATAAAAAAAACTGACTTCAAAAGAAGAAAATAGACATGACGTCTTTCTCTGGTCGAATTTTGTAGTCGCCAATCAATTATTTCTGAGCTTTGGCAAAATTACGATCAATATTGATAATTACAATTGATAATCGTAAATTTTCTTACTAAAAAACAAAATAATATAGAAAGTCCCTTAGCTACAAAGAACTGACTTCAAAAGAAGAAAATAGATATGACGTCTTTCTCTCTGGTCGAAATGGGTTTCGCAGAGAAAAAAACAAACAGCGTTTACGATTAACTGCACAAACAATCAGATATCTATCTGGAGGGAGATAATAGCCGAAGAGCTGTCTTATTAGGGAGCTCCTGCTCCATTTTAAACCTACTTGAGATTCTTAAATCATTTAATGAGACGAAAGAGAGCTCATAAAACAACTCATTTGAATTTCAAACGCCTGTGAACAGGGGAAGTTCGATAAGACCTTTTAATCAAATGTCTTAAAAGTGGGTAGGGGGGATTAGGAGAGGGGTAGGGTATTAGGTAAAGGGTAGGGGGGGGGGGGGTTAAACAGGCCAGGGACATAAAATTTGGATGAGGCTACCATTGAAAGGCGACTGCAGAAGGATATGAATTTACGAAGGGGATTAGAGCCATTTCATACGACTTATACAAAGATGTAAAATTATTATTTGGATGAACCATTGATGCTCATTACGTACTTGCACGAAGGATGAAACTAACTTCAATCTGGAACCTCATTTTTAAAAATACGTGTCAAGAAAATAATAGTAATAAAATATAAATAAATTAATCTATTTACAAAAAAACAAGATATCACGTACTTCATCAAAGGATGAAAAGTAAGTTTAACCCGAAACCCCATGTTTAAAAATACTTAATAAGAAAATACTAGTTATAAAATATAAATAAATTAATCTGTTAACAAATTAACAAGATATTTAAAGTCCCGATTCGAATTCACAACAGGTTATGAGAAAAGAAACCCATTGATTGGAAAAACACGTGACCATATACAAGAAGAATGCATCTGGAACAAACACAAAAACGAAACAAAAACATCTGAAAGGAACTGAGCAGCCAG
>NC_090738.1:29326189-29331189 GCF_036898095.1 Palaemon carinicauda | reverse complement strand
AGATATATCTAAGAAGTGAAATAATAAATATGAAAATATATCTAAAGAAAAATAATATTCCGGAAAATATATCTAAGAAAAATAATAAATCGGAAAATATATCTAAGAAAAATAACAAATCGGAAAATATGTCTAAGAAAAAAAATAATAAATCGGAAAATATGTCGAAGAAGAAAAATAATAAATCGGAAAATATGTCGAAGAAGAAAAATAATAAATAGGAAAATATATCTAAGAAGAAAAATAATAAACCGGAAAATACATCTAAGAGGAAAAATAATAAATAGGAAAATATATCTAAGAAGAAAAATAATAAATCGGAAAATATATCTAAGAAGAAAAATAATAAATCGAAAAATATATTTAAGAAAAATAATAAATCGGAAAATATGGCTAAGAAGAAAAGAAATAAACCGGAAAATATATCTAAGAAGAAAATAATAGACCCGAAAATATATCTACGAAGAATCCGGAAAATATATCTAAGAAAAAAATAATAAACCGGAAAATACATCTAAGAAAAATAATAAACCGGAAAATACATCTAAGAAGAAAAATAATAAATCGGAAAATATATCTAAGAAGAAAAATAATAAATCGAAAAATATATCTAAGAAAAATAATACATCGGAAAATATGGCTAAGAAGAAAAGAAATAAACCGGAAAATATATCTAAGAAGAAAAATTATAAACCGGAAAATATATCTAAGAAGAAAATAATAGACCCAAAAATATATCTACGAAGAATCCGGAAAATATATCTAAGAAAAAAATAATAAACCGGAAAATACATCTAAGAAGAAAAATAATAAACCGGAAAATACATCTAAGAAGAAAAATAAATCGGAAAATATATCTAAGAAGAAAAATGATAAATCGAAAAATATATCTAAGAAGAAAAATAATAAACCGGAAAATATATCTCAGAAGAAAAATAATAAATTGAAAAATATATAAAGAAGAAAATATATCTACGAAGAATCCGGAAAATATATCTAAGAAGGAAAATAATAAACAGGAAAATATACCTAAGAAAAATAATAAACCGGAAAATATATCTAGGAAGAAAAATAATAAACCGGAAAATATATCTAGGAAGAAAAATAATAAACCGGAAATACATCTAAGAAGAAAAATAATAAATCGGAGAAAATTTCCAAGCAAATAAAAAAAACCAGTTTCAATCTTGTTACGATAATGATACGCATCAGTTGCGCCTTCTTCCGAGATGACGTTATCTCTGACGATGCTGTCAATTCAATTTGCTTTATCTATCCGAGGCATCGCGATATCACTGTAATCAGAGAATGTTCGAATGTGCCACTAAGCGCATTATATTCATTTTATCTATCTCGCCAAGACATTTCCTTTGAATTTTAATTTTCATGCTGTATTATAGTTTTTTTTTTTTTTTTTTTGTCTCCATTTTTTTTAATGATTCAACAAGACTTCCAGCATTAGATTAAATTAATATTAACCTCTCTCTCTCTCTCTCTCTCTCTCTCTCTCTCTCTCTCTCCTCTCTCTCTCTCTCTCTCTCTCTCTCTCTCTCTCTCTACAATTTATAGACCTTTACAATGCCCAGACTTCATTCGTGTTTGAATGTACTCAAATGTAAGTGAAGGACTATTCAAAATAATATAATTATTCTAAATACCAGATTATTTTTATTAACAATTTAATATTTCCTCGTAAGTCTTCAATTGATAAAGCTATTTATCTTGTCGTTTTCTATAAGAGAAAAGACAATATAAAACTGACAATGTAATCGAAAAAAAAAATCTAATATGTACAAGGTGGCCTGCACAGTCATTAAATATTTCGAAACTTGACATTCGACAAAAGAAACGATGTTCCATCAACAAATGCCTGTGGGACTCTTCCACTCCATCCTTCCCACATACATATGGCCATCTTAAGGTCCTGCTCAGACTCCAGCCAACCTGATTTCGACAGGGCGTCACCGCCGAAATATCCCATTAAGTTGATGAAGACTGACAGCTTCAAGCACTACTGAATGCTGATCTTTCAACATCACATCTTTCAACATCACTATACACATTAGCGATGCTCCGCAGTTGACCACCGTTTGATGAATGTGGAGGGTTGGTCAAGCTCATCCGGGAGATGATGATGATGATGATGATGAGTAAAAGGAGGAGATGGAGACGGTGATGAGGATAATGATGACGGAGTATGGAGAGGAGAGGGAGGGTTGTAATGAATTTTACTATAAGGAAAATGATGATCTTGAATGATGATGATTGCAATGATGAGCTGGGTGGAAGTATATAAGCACAGTTACTATGGTTAGCAAGATCTCAAAGACGATAACTGAGTAAAATAAGGAATGTTAAAAAGAAACTAAAAATAAGGAAGAGAATAAGGACTGAGTAATAGGTGAACGAAGTTAAGATAATCAGCTGGCAAATAATGATGATGGCGAAGGTGAGAAATGATGGCAAGGCTAAAGAGAGCAGTAATGAAACTTAATTATTTCACGGTAAAGAGAAAGACGATAATTAAGAAGAAAATGGTTAGTAGAATGATGACGATGAAGGAATAAGGGGAAGAGAGAAAGATGGCGTCATCTCCGAAGAGATGACAAAAGGAAGAAGTGAAAACAGTGGTTATGAAGACAACATCATTACCTCTCAAGCAAGACGGTGAATCTAAACGATGCATTAACACCTTAATTAGATTCCATCCGGGAATTTCCCTTACAAAACAAAGGCACGTAGACAAAAGCCCCGGTGTCACCCCCACCCCACTCCCCACTCGCATTCCAGGTATCAAACGATGAGAACTGACATTGAAATATTTCTTCCTCAATTGCAAGAGACGAATCAGCGACGACTTCGCGACCATTAAGCAACTGGATCACGGACCCCCAAACGATGTGCTAATGACGGTAGGTCTCTTCTCTTAGCATCATGGCGGGCGTGGGGCCGCTTCTAAATGAGGGCCATCTCGATGTCGGGGAGAATTCAGGTTATATACCGCCCCGAACCGGGTGACGTCACGGCTAGTTGTAACTGAACGCATGCCTCCCGAATGTGTAATGGCGACCGGTTGACCACAATGAAAGGCATACAATAATTCTTTGGATGTCAACGCCTTATCAGAATGAAGCGATTAAGATGCACGAATGCTCAGGTAAATAAGACATTAGTTTGGGCTATTACTGTTCCTCCTGCAATCGTGTCTGCCGGCATAAGAACGCATGCGCATTCTGCATACTGATTTATCTATACATATAAAATCAGACAATCGACACATGTGCATACAGGCATCAGAGTAAATACTCTTAGGAAGCTGTGGAATCTATCCCCTAAATGTTTAATTCTGTATGAATCATCTGTAAAAAAAAAATAAATAAATAAATAAACAAATAAAAAGAAAATAAATGAAATGTTTTACTTTTCAACAGTCCCGGATAATAAAAAGAAAAAAATGCAGACATTTGAACACATGCAAAATCACGTGTCACTTCCAAATGTACACACACATTCTCTCTCTCTCTCTCTCTCTCTCTCTCTCTCTCTCTCTCTCTCTCTCTCTCTCTCTCTCTATATATATATATATATATATATATGTATGTGTATATATATATATATATATATATATATATATATATAATTATATATATATATATATATATATATATGTATGTATGCATGCATATATATATATATATATATATATATATATATATATATATATATATATATATATATATATATATATATATTATATATATATATATATATATATAATATATAATTTTACACATTTCGACGCGATTTTCTTAATCAAATAAGCCATATATTATACTTCCTTAATATCAGAGAGGAGAGAGAGAGAGAGAGAGAGAGAGAGAGAGAGAGAGAGAGAGAGAGAGAGAGAGAGAGAGAGAGAGAGAGAGAGAATTAAGATTAAGCAGCGAACGACAAAATCAGTTTTACAATCATTTATCAACAAAAATTCATTATGTAGTTAGCGATGAATTTTAAAGCTTGGTCAAGAAACGTCAAATACCATGGGCAAATGAATGATAAAGTGGAAAATATATAATTGTTAATTCTTATAACCCTTTCTCTTGAATAAAAATATAAATAAACACAGCTTCGATTAGTTTACTCAAATGTTAGAATATAAAGTACTATATGTGTAATGTAAAATGGATTAAGATGCAGTATATTAATTTAGAATTATAGAAAAAAATTAAAAGTAAATTTAAAGTCAACTTTGGCTGTTTTAAGAGCTGCAGCATGTAAAAGTCAGGAACTGTCTTTTTCTAGAATCATTATTATAAAACGTTTTAAATAATTATTTCCAATTGGTTATTATAAGAGAAATTTGTCATCCCTAACCTCTTTATGTTCTTCTAGCTTGTTATCTGTCTTCCTTTAACATTCAAAATTCCTATAACATTTAAAAATCCCGTTTCATTCAGCTCTCCTTTCAGTTCAAGAAAAGAAAAGAATAAAAAGATACCGAGAGAAAAACCTTCTCTAAATTTTTCCACGAACGGTGCAATCTGGACCCATAGGGCGAACCTTTCGTTCGGCTTCGTTGGCCGGTAACAAATGGAAAATTAATGCAAATCTGTTAATTGACAATGAGCGTGCAAGGAACTCGTCGCGAGTACTCGCATACAAAGCATCAATGCTGGAGGAGGTTGATGAACGTCGAACTTTACTCAAATAATAAAAAAATTGGCGATTGGATCTAGTCGATCCATGTTCACATCGCCTTCATAGGTTCAGGTACTGGGTAGAAGCATTGCCTTTGTAACGGCGCCTCTAGATTTTAGATTTGAGTTTATCTTTCCTTTATATTATTCTGTCTTTTTCTCCACTTCAAGAATAAAATTTCTTTCTTCTTTTCCGTATTTAGAAATATTGTTATCAAGACGTACACCTTTCCATTTATATCAAATACTCCCTGTTTGTGTTGATAATTAGTTTTCACTGCATTTTCGTTTGAATTTATAAAT
>NC_090738.1:29311189-29321189 GCF_036898095.1 Palaemon carinicauda | reverse complement strand
TGTGGGAGCTAAAAAGAGGTCAAAGAACTTCTAATGCAAGGGGTGGGGGAGCTGAAAAAAGGTCAAAGAACTTCTAATGCAAGGGATGTGGGAGCTAAAAAGAGGTCAAAGAACTTCTAATGGAAAGGGTGTGGGAGGTGAAAAAAGGTCAAAGAACTTCTAATGCAAGGGATGTGGGAGCTAAAAAGATGTCAAAGAACTTCTAATGCAAGGGGTGGGGGAGCTGAAAAAAGGTCAAAGAACTTCTAATGCAAGGGATGTGGGAGCTAAAAAGAGGTCAAAGAACTTCTAATGCAAAGGGTGGGGAGCTAAAAAGAGGTCAAAGAACTTCAAATGCAAGGGGGGGGGGAGCTGAATAAAGGTCAAAGAACTTCTAATGCAAGGGATGTGGGAGCTAAAAAGAGGTCAAAGAACTTCTAATGCAAGGGGTGGGGAGCTAAAAAAAGGTCAAAGAACTTCTAATGCAAGGGGGGGGGGAGCTGAAAAAAGGTCAAAGAACTTCTAATGCAAGGGATGTGGGAGCTAAAAAGAGGTCAAAGAACTTCTAATGCAAGGGGTGGGGGAGCTGAAAAAAGGTCAAAGAACTTCTAATGCAAGGGATGTGGGAGCTAAAAAGAGGTCAAAGAACTTCTAAGGCAAGGGGTGGGGGAGCTAAAAATAGGTCAAAGAACTTCTAATGCAAGGGATGGGGAAGCTAAAAAGAGGTCAAAGCACTTCTAATGCAAGGGGTGTGGGAGCTAAAAAAGGTCAAAGAACTTCTAATGCAAGGGATGGGGAAGCTAAAAAGAGGTCAAAGAACTTCTAATGCAAGGGATGGGGAAGCTAAAAAGAGGTCAAAGCACTTCTAATGTAAGGGGTGTGGGAGCTAAAAAGAGGTCAAAGAACTTCTAATGCAAGGGGTGTGGGAGCTAAAAAGAGGTCAAAGAACTTCTAATGCGAGGGGTGGGGGAGCTAAAAAGAGGTCAAAGAACTTCTAATGCAAGGGGTGTGGGCGCTAAAAAGAGGTCAAAGAACTTCTAATGCAAGGGGTGGGGAAGCTAAAAAGAGATCAAAGAACTTCTAATGCAAAGGGTGTGGGAGCTAAAAAGAGGTCAAAGAACTTCTAATGCAAGGGGTGTGGGAGCTAAAAATAGGTCAAATAACTTCTAATGCAAGGGGTGGGGAAGATAAAAAGAGGTCAAAGAACTTCTAATGCAAGGGGTGTGGGAGCTAAAAAAGGTCAAAGAACTTCTAATGCAAGGGATGGGGAAGCTAAAAAGAGGTCAAAGAACTTCTAATGCAAGGGATGGGGAAGCTAAAAAGAGGTCAAAGCACTTCTAATGTAAGGGGTGTGGGAGCTAAAAAGAGGTCAAAGAACTTCTAATGCAAGGGGTGTGGGAGCTAAAAAGAGGTCAAAGAACTTCTAATGCGAGGGGTGGGGGAGCTAAAAAGAGGTCAAAGAACTTCTAATGCAAGGGGTGTGGGCGCTAAAAAGAGGTCAAAGAACTTCTAATGCAAGGGGTGAGGAAGCTAAAAAGAGATCAAAGAACTTCTAATGCAAAGGGTGTGGGAGCTAAAAAGAGGTCAAAGAACTTCTAATGCAAGGGGTGTGGGAGCTAAAAATAGGTCAAAGAACTTCTAATGCAAGGGGTGGGGAAGATAAAAAGAGGTCAAAGAACTTCTAATGCAAGGGGTGTAGGAGCTAAAAATAGGTCAAAGAACTTCTAATGCAAGGGGTGTAGGAGCTAAAAATAGGTCAAAGAACTTCTAATGCAAGGGGTGGGGAAGATAAAAAGAGGTCAAAGAACTTCTAATGCAAGGGGTGTAGGAGCTAAAAAGAGGTCAAAGAACTTCTAATGCAAGGGGTGTAGGAGCTAAAAATAGGTCAAAGAACTTCTAATGCAAGGGGTGGGGAAGATAAAAAGAGGTCAAAGAACTTCTAATGCAAGGGGTGTAGGAGCTAAAAAGAGGTCAAAGAACTTCTAATGCAAGGGGTGTAGGAGCTAAAAATAGGTCAAAGAACTTCTAATGCAAGGGGTGGGGAAGATAAAAAGAGGTCAAAGAACTTCTAATGCAAGGGGTGTAGGAGCTAAAAAGAGGTCAAAGAACTTCTAATGCAAGGGGTGTAGGAGCTAAAAATAGGTCAAAGAACTTCTAATGCAAGGGGTGGGGGATAGATGTCGCCAGCGAGGCTTTGGGGAAGGCACGGCGGCGTCTGTGTTCTTTCTGATGAGTAAACTTAATTAAATACAAGTAAAAACAGGGCATTAAATACGTATTATAAATACTAAACTCTTTCTTATCTTGACAGCACAAATAAAATCTTACAAGTTCCAACATGTAACTAAGCGCTACCGAAACACGAGTCAACCTTTTACTTCTGCTTGGAGGATATCCTCGCAAGTAAAAGGTAATCATTATGAATATGGAAAGAAAGATTTGTTTATACTTCTACCTTTTGCTCCTGAGAATTACCTTGTACTTCTACCTTATTCTTACAAGGATATCCTTAATTTTTATGAATACCTCCCAGTAACTTGCTATTTCAACTTTGATTCATGCTTTGTTATTTCTCACCAATTTTCAATTTTCTTTTAGTTTACTTCTGTACATAAAGTAGAGAGAATACTTACTGAAATATGACTAGAAATCTCAAACACTCTAGACTTCTGGACATATTAAAGTGCTTAATTCAAGTTAATAAAAATAATAATAATAATAATAATAATAATAATGATAATAATAATAATAATAACAACATTATACACTGAAAAACACCCTCAGTACATACATATATATATATATATATATATATATATATATATATATATATATATATATATATATATATATATATATATATATATATATATATATATATATATATATAAATAAATTATTCACAACCTGCCATGAAGAAATTTCTAAAAATTTAGATTGGTAATCTATAGAAATTACTATTAGTGGATGATACCTTGACAACTTGAGATTCGCAGATGACATAGTTGTGTTTAGTGAATCACGGGATAAATTACAAAGGATAGTAGAAGACTTGAATAGAGAACGATGAAATGTAGGAAGGAAAATTAATATGATTAAACTAACATAATGATCTGGGAAAATGCAGAGCAACAACAAATAAGAGTCATGGACGAACCTCTAAAGGTTGTTAATGAATATACATATTTAGGACAGACAAAAAGTGTTTTCCCAAGACACGAGACCGAAATTAAAAGAAGGATAAACATTAGGTAGAGAGGTTTTGGTTAAAAAAAAAATGAGATTATGATATGTAAATTGCGATTATCTGTAAAGAGAAAAGTATTTAATAAGATGGTCCTACCAGTTTTGCCATATGCATCAGAAACTTACTAAAGCCTTAGAACATAAGCTATTTACAACTCAAAGAGGTATGGAAGGAAAAATGATGGGAATAACACTAAGCGATAGAAAAATAGCAACAGGGATACGAGAGCAAACTAAAGTAGAGGACATTCTAACGACATGTAAAGAAAACATGAAATGGACATGGGCAGGACATATGAGAATGACAGACCATAAAACGACGCAAATGAAAGGACATGTCTGAGGCCTTTGCTCTGCAGTAGAGAAGTAACAGCTAATGATGATGATGATGATGATGATGATGATGACATATATATATATATATATATATATACACAGTATATGAGTATCTGTGCTTATTTGCATGCGTGTGTGAATACGAATGTGCCCTTAATGTACATAATAGCATGTAAGTCTATTTAAAGAATTCCTACTAACACAAGCTTTAGATCTGATCATGTAAAGCTTACAGAGACAACCAGTCCTCCATACCAGTCGAAACAAAGCATGAACCCACGAGAAAGATACAAATATTTACACGTAAACAAAATGACTGTTGAATTATTCATAATTGCTTTATAAAACATGAAGCGTTTGGAGTGGGAATTAAATACATAAAGAATGATAAATCACCCTTAATTCGGGCCCACCCATGTGAGTGTTGTCTACATTACGTTCACAGTAACTCGAATATATTTTCTTTGGCGAGAGACGACCTCCCATGAAGGAGATGGTGGAAAGTTTAAGCTTTGTTATTTGTACGTGGTGGATTTCGTAAGACACTGAGTAATGTCTTAAAAGAAAGTACTATTTTGTATCATGTACTTTATACTAATTTGAATGTCATGGGCTTTACGACAATGAATGATGCCTTTAACATGTGGGTACTATTTTATACAATCTCTTTTATAACATCAAAAGGTCTTTGCAGTGTTCCATCAGCCACTAACTGTGCTTACTTTTCCTCCCTCTACGTTACCTCCTTACCACTTTATTTCTTCCATCTTCATATCCAATCTCTTAAAATATTGTGTTCATAATTTAATAGCAGGGTTTTCCTAAATTCTTAGTTCGCAGGTGAAGCAAAGATGGAATATGAGCCAACAAAATCAGAGACAAATCGAATCGTAATTTCACCTCCGATCATTTCATGAAAAGTTTTCTCTCTGCACAATTACCACACATCAGCGTCCACAAAATTCGCAATTTCTCTTTTCTCACAGGATGCCAACATTTATTAATATTATTATTATTATTATTATTATTATTATTATTATTATTATTATTACTTGCCAAGCCACAAACCTACTTGGCAAAACAGGATGCTATAAGCCCAAGGTCCCCAACAGGGAAAATATTATTATTATTACTATTATTATTATTATTATTATTATTATTATTATTATTATTATTATTATTACTTGCCAAGCTACAACCCTACTTGGAAAAACAGGATGCTGTAAGTCCAAGGTCCCCAACAGGAAATATAGTATTATTATTATTACTACTACTATTATTATTATTATTATTATTATTATTATTATTATTATTATTATTATTATTATTATTATTATTACTTGCTACATCCCTAGTTGGCAGAACAATACGCTATAAGCTCAAAGTCCCCAATTACGGAAAATAGCTCAGTAAGAAAAAAAGGAAATGAAGATATAAAATACAAGAGAAATTTAAGAGCAATAACAACATTAAAATAAATCTTCCATTTGACTAGGCCAATTCCTTTCAGACCCGAAGCGCTTTCACGCTGATCTACACATCCCATCTTTTTTGTTTTGGGTTGACAGCCCGATGGCTTCGAAAGATAAGTACCCAACTGAACATGAATGACGTCCCGACAACAGGAGTCTACTTAAGCGCTCGCATGACCCGGTCCTTTAAAAGCTCGTAGTAACACATTAATGCTGTGTGTACCTAAAGCCTTAAAGCAGTTTGTTATCTTCCATCGTCAAGATTAGAGAGATAGATGCTATAACAGGCAACAGGGATTACTCTGAAGATGCGTAATATCACATTTTTTCCTCATCAGAGACTGGAAGTTTGTATTTGCCAGTTTTTTTCCAGGTGAAACTTTCCTTCATATATGTATTGAGATTAAGGAAATACTAAATAAGATACTTTAGGTATCCATAACTATGATGTTAAATTAGTTCGTGTTCCAAAGACTATACATACATATATAGAAACTTAGGTAATAAACACTAGAAAAAATTTACATGTACAGCGTGCAATGAATTGATTGCGTTTATATATTCACATTTAAATGAATATATACATATATATGTGTATTACATACATATATATATATATATATATACTATATGTATATATATATATATATATATACTATATATATATATATATATATATATATATATATATATATATATACTGTATATGTATATAATTATAGACATATATATATATATATATATATATATATATATATATATATATATATATATATAATATATATATGTATTTATGTATGTATACATACAGCAAGTACATAATTTTTGTGCTCATGTTCATATTCAAATGTAATACTAATCCTAGCACCGATCGACTAAAGATACAACGATGTGCCCCTATCAACTACATTTCTCATTCCCTTCTTCTAAATCATACCCTTCTCTATTACATTGTGGCCTTTCATCGACATCATTTAGTTAAATAGCCTCTAACTACCGGAGGAACCTTTTGCACGAGAGAGAGAGAGAGAGAGAGAGAGAGAGAGAGAGAGAGAGAGAGAGAGAGAGAGAGAGAGAGAGATACTTTACAATCTAGGGGGTTATTGGCGGTAGGGGGAAGTCATTGCAACCACTGGAGGGGGGGGATGGAGGAAGGGAGGGGGAGAAGGGTTGGTAAAGCAAGAGCACTCAGGACTCCCCCGCCCCCCAAAGATGTTTATCAGAAATTTATGCCTCCACCCTTCGATATGTTTGATGGTATCAGCGCACTCATTGCTGCAACGCTGCACAGCTGTTCCAATAAATTTATGACAGCCGAGAGAACTTACCAAATACATCGCAAACATTTTTACCTTGAGGTGTGTAGCTCTTATCTTGTTCCCCCTTCTATAATGGGGATGGTTTATGCCTATCTTCATTGGCTCTAAAAGTCCAGTTCTTATCACGGGGCTGCATATAATATGCCAGATTTACGGCATTTTGCAGAGCATAAATTTACTCCGACTCATCCTGTGGTATTTTTTTTTCTTGGCGAAATTTCTAATCATACACTTGAAGGCGATTTTGATCAGAGATTTGTCTTATTAATTAGATGACGGAAACAGAGAAAGAGAGAGAGAGAGAGAGAGAGAGAGAGGAGAGAGAGAGAGGAGAGAGAGAGAGAGAGAGAGAGAGAGAGAGAGAGATGGAAGGGGAAACGCATATTGCATGCAAAATCTTAATTCTCTATGTTTAGTTTTAGCCTGCACAGTATCCATTTATCTATTTCTGTGCACATACACACATTATATAGCGTTCTGCTTTTCCAACAAGGGTTGTAGGTTAGCAACTAATAATAATAATAATAATAATAATAATAATAATAATAATAATAATAATAATAATAATATATATGCATACATATATATATATACATATATGTACATATATATATATATATATATATATATATATATATTATATATATATATATATATATATATATATATATATATACACACACACACACACACGTCCATAAATACTTCACATTTCCTAAATTCTACCAAAACAATAACACCTTAACAAAGCCTTTCCAGCAATAATAACCTTCACAAAAAAAAAAAAAAAAAATGACTGGCATCAGCTCCCCTTAAACTTTCCTCCACAAAAACAAAACCGAAAAAGAAGGCCAAAGAAATTCAAATTTTCTTTAGATTTCTAAATCTCTTAATACCCTAAGATTATCTCTCCTTACGGTTTGTAAATGCTGATTCGACCAATTCTTAAATCACTAATCACATCCGAACCATCAGGTAATGAGGCAGTGATCGCTTCCCAGGTAAAATCTTAATCCTAAAAGGGTTGATTCAAACTATCAGTCCGGTCACGCTCCGCTCCGGTCAAATATTGTTAAGGCCCGGTCACACCGCCCGAACGTTGCTGGAGCGTTCCTTGAACGGTAAGGAGGTGGACCAAACCCTCGAAAATTTAATTTAACGTTTTTACGTTCGGTCTTTATTAGGCTGCTGAACGTAGCGAATCCTCGCTTATTTCTTGAGTTTTCTTACACCTCTTTTATGAAAGTTGCTAATTCATGCAATAAGGGTATCGGTATACAGGATGTCGAAAAGTTTCAGTCGCCTTCTTTTTTTTTTATTAAACTGTTAAAAAAAACCGTAAATTTTAATTAAGATACAGCGACCGTAATTTTTACCCTACTTTGTTATTATTTTTTACAGGTTGGTGACTATAATATCACTCTGCTACGCTTTTCGACATCCCTAATTTTATTGCATAAATTAGCAACTTCCATAATAGGGGTGTAAGAAAAATCAGGAAATATGCGAGGATTTGCTACGTTCAGCAGCCTAATAAAGACCGAACGTAAAAACGTTAAATTAAATTTTCGAGGGTTTGGTCCACCTCCCTACCGTTCAAGGAACGTTCCAGCAACGTTCGGGCGGTGTGACCGGGCCTTTACATGGAAACATTTACACTGGCGATCCGGTCCGCTCTCGCTCCGGCCATGATAGAAAAAAATAAATATGTACAATAACAAGCTAATGTTTACTGAATAAATACATTTCCTAGTATCACTGAACAATATTCCTATAAAATTTTTCCTTATATTTATTATTTTGCCAAGACGCTGTTCGGACCGACAGCAAACCGAACGTGTGAACACCCTAGTACCTAGCCCGAACCGAGAGCGAACCGAGAGTGGAGCGTGACCGGACCGATAGTGTAAATCAACCCAGAAGAGCTTGCCTTGGACATCTGTCTAATCAAACCCTCTAATTACTAGATAAGAAATCATATCAACCTCTCGTATCGTGTGGAGAAATATATCAAACAGAGAGAAATTTAGATAATTGGTCGAATTACAAAAGCGATTTCCAATCGTAAGATCAGTATTGTTTGACAGATGCTAAGGGAAATAAGTAGGTATATGCAGTCGGATATCTTTGTGTTATAAGACAATTGTTCACTAATAGACTCGGTTCCTGTCATTTTCTCGATTGATATCAAAGGAACATCTTCCAAATTTGACAAGTATGCAGTCACATGACTTACAAATAGATACGATCAACAAAATAGTATAGAATTAACATGTAACCTCCTCCTCCTCCTCCTCCTCCTCCTCTCTCTCTCTCTCTCTCTCTCTCTCTCTCTCTCCTCTCTCTCTCTCTCTCTCTCTCCAAGGTAAGTCAGATTTTCTTTAATTGTACAAGTTCATTGTTACAGACATACGAATAAAATTACCTAATAAAACAGAGGCACTACTTATCATCATTATTTACTTATTGTTAATAATATACCCTTTCTGAGTGGCGATATATTAGTGAAGAAAGGGTTTGCGTATCGCCATGATCAGCAAAGTTGTAGCTCACTATTCAGGGCCACCCATACTAGGTTGGTCTGCTGTGAACGACTTAACTAAAGTCTCCCACCATCACCAAATACGCAGTGTCCGGCGTGGTGATGAAAACTGGCCAAACCCCTGACATGAATAAGAACATGTCTGAGGCCTTTGTCGTGCAGTGAACTAGACATGGCTGCATTTGTTGTTATGTTGTTATTGATATCATTATTATCGTCATTATCTCTCTCTCTCTCTCTCTCTCTCTCTCTCTCTCTCTCTCTCTCTCTCTCTCTCTATTATTTGTCGCTGTTGTTTTTATTAATGTTATTATAGCTAATCATATTCTCTCTCTCTCTCTCTCTCTCTCTCTCTCTCTCTCTCTCTCTCTCTCTCTCTCTCTCTCTCTCACGCACACACACACATATATATATAATATATATATGTATATATTATGTATATATATATATATATATATATATATATATATATATATATATATATATATATATATATATATATATATATATATATATATATTAGCTGTTGTTTTTATTAATATTAATATTAGTTATTCTCTCTCTCTCTCTCTCTCTCTCTCTCTCTCTCTCTCTCTCTCTCTCTCTCTCTCTCTCTCTCTCTGAAGAAATAATTGTTCATTAGTCCATAACAACGTGAACTATAAAAACAGCAGGGCCTCCGAGAGGTAATCCTCGTCCCACCAAAGTGAACTTTTAATATGGCATTCATAAAATGTCATTTGACTTACTATAAAATCATATCCTCTAATTTCCTGATTATTAATTTCGAATTTCTTATACTTGAGCTTAAGGTACACCTAGGTGTCTCTCCATTTTGGAAATTGCTCATCTTACATATGTTTAATATCTCATCAAGTAGAATTACATATTTCAGAAATGTATCTCAAATAGATTATCATAAATCCTCCCTTATACATGCTGGTTTTCATACACAAACACAAAAAAGAATAAAAGTATAACATATTCATTACAACTATAAAATTCATTAAGGCAGTCTAGGTACATAATTCAATAATAACAATAATAATAATAATAATAATAATAATAATAATAATAATAATAATATTTTCATTATTATTATTATT
>NC_090738.1:29301189-29306189 GCF_036898095.1 Palaemon carinicauda | reverse complement strand
GGCACTGACGGATACGCCCCTGCGTCCCGCCCACGCCGCCCCTGAGGCTCATGAAGGCAAGAGAGTAAGGAGTGTTGTGGGCTGTGACATCTTAGCGACTCACTCTGAATGTCAAGTGGCAGGGTCGTAAGTTTGCTCACTGAATACGAATTTGAAGCTTTACAAATTAACCGGGAAGGGTTTACGCGCTCCATAATCTTTTCACTCCTTCGCCCTTCCTCTGCCACTGGCTTCCTATTTAGGGGAAATCACGAATCATTCTGGGAAGGGGACGAAGAAATATAATATGCGGAGCAATGCCAGATTCCTTGTTCATTAGCAGATGGAAATTGTCGCTTCTTTTTTGCCTGCTCTCTCTCTCTCTCTCTCTCTCTCTCTCTCTCTCTCTCTGTGACGCAATTAGATCATTCTTAATGCATAAAGAACTCGTATAAAAAACAGGTACTCAGACGCCAATGCTTGGTGTTTAAATTCTCATTTAATAAATCATATATCTTTTCGATACACTTTAATTGACACTAGGCTGTCGAGGAGGAATTATATTTCAGTCTGGTATTCGCGGTCTACATACTTTTTATTATATCTGATAACATGCATTTATAAATATGGATTTGCAACCTTACAGACTTGTTTATTATTTGAACTGTGTTCAGTTGTAAACATGCACTTGCATACCCATGTGATTGCTTATTTGCATTGAACGTGTATATAATATGTGTGAGTACGTGCTCATTTGTAAACAAATACTTAAAAATAGTATGTATTAGCGCAAGACCCCGTAATCTTGTTTCTCAAGCCATTAAATTTAAGCTCCTACATTTTAGGAAAGGAATCTTAGTTTTATTTCTAAATAAGACATTCATCACAACTCCATGACCAAAAAAGATAATAAAGTTAAGACATCAACAATATACTATCTTTGTAGATACGTAAAGGTAAGTGATCCTTCAAGTATCAGGTTTTAAGAACAACGTAGTTCGAATCTTGAAGCTGGAAAAATATTAGATAACATTGCAGTATAAAACACTTTGGAGTCTCTCTCTCTCTCTCTCTCTCTCTCTCTCTCTCTCTCTCTCTCTATACGGAATAAGCACACATAACCAATAAAAACCCAGCGCAGCTGCAAAGGGATACCAGAACTTTGTGGGGTCAAGAAAAATCACAGGGTCCTGGCAATTTCAATCCGAAGACTTGAGGTGCCAAGTCTATGCGCACCGCTTTCAGGATTAAAATGACGTATGGTGAGTGGGTATATGTATGAGTGTGTGTGTATATATATATATATATATAATACATGTACTATATATATATATATATATATACATGTACTATATATATATATATATATACATGTACTATATATATATATATATATAATGCCTGTGCGTGTGCGTGGGTATTTATATATTTACATAACGAAAATATGGCGAAAGGTGACTATATATATACAGTATATATATATATATATATATACACACATACATATATATATATTATATATATATGAAAAGTTAAAAATTCATAGGATCACGTGATTTCCAGATGCAAAAATAAAAAAAAAAAGCAGGAAGAAAAAGAGATAAAAGGAATCTCAATATGAATCCTAACCCAACTGAATATTTCAAGACATTATCAAGAGGAGTGACAGTGTTAAAAATTTTACACTATAACTAGATTACAAATATTCAGAAAAAAAATTAAAATACAATGCAGAACACTGTAAGAACATCTCGCTGGTTCTCCTTCAGTAATCGGCGTCTAACTTTTTTTTTTCTTTACCAAATCGTTCGTAATTTCGTTGGTTTACTCAGCGATGCATATGTCAATGTGAAATTTCAACCACTATACAGTATTAGTGTTCTTGATAATGTCAAGATAAACGGGTTAAGATTTATATGGTTTTAATTTTCTAGGTAATGTTTATCTATGTATGTATGTATGTGTATATATATATATATATATACATGTGTGTATATATATGAATAAATGTATATATATTTATTCATATATATATATATATATATATGTATGTATATGTACACAAAATATTACATATACACACATATATATATATCTATCTATCTATATATATATATATATATATGTGTGTGTGTGTGTGTGTGTATGTATATATAATTTACATACGTGTGTGAAACTTTCAAATAAAGATAAAAATAATATAAAATTAAGGTTTCCCAGTATTGAATCATCAACAAGTTTATAACCAGTTATATAAATAAAAACGTGGGATATGTGGAGAGAGAGAGAGAGAGAGAGAGAGAGAGAGAGAGAGAGAGAGAGAATTTATTTTATCAATAAAGTTCTGCTAAACCATATAAACAATTTCGTATTTACATTACTTCAGAAGAGAGAGAGAGAGAGAGAGAGAGAGAGAGAGAGAGAGAGAATTTTATTTTATCAATAAAGTTCTGCTAAGCCATATAAACAATTTCGTATTTACATGACTTCAGAAGTGGTAGAGAGAGAGAGAGAGAGAGAGAGAGAGAGAGAGAGAGAGGCTCCTCTACCTCGATCTGGAGGGAGTTTTTCACCTGTTATCGGAGGCCATCTCGCGGAAAAGCAGTTTGAAGCGATAACGAGTTCCTAAATTAACAAGACTGCTGATAGGAAGGAGCGTTAAAAAGTTTGTTTTATCTCTAAGCAATAACTCTTCCCTCTGTCTGGAAGGGCAAGCCTTGTACTCTCTCTCTCTCTCTCTCTCTCATCTCTCCTCTCTCTCTCTCTATTGTGACCACCTCTCAAAACATGTAAATACGAAATTATCTCTCTCTCTCTCTCTCTCTCTCTCTCTCTCTATTATGACCACCTCTGAAAACATGTAAATACGAAATTCTCTCTCTCTCTCTCTCTCTCTCTCTCTCTCTCTCTCTCTTCTCCTCTTTTCCTTAAAACTCAAAGAAAATAATAAATAAATCGTACAGCATCTAGCATGAAATGGGACTTACTCATCAACAATGGACATCACACCTACCAAAGATAAGACCAAATTATAGTCAATAACAGATATATATCAACTGGCCGAATTTCATAGGATTACTCTTTTTCATTACAATCTCCAACCACACACAAATCCATACATACATTCATGCATATATTTATGTGGAATCGTTTTCTTACATTTTCCCCTACAGTGGGTGGTACCAGAAAAGTTCCTTACAAGTGAGGACGTTAGCTTCATGGTGTTCTCTACCCTAGTAGAAGCTGCTACCACCCAGTTACATCTGGGTGGTATTGCTAGAAATATATATATATATATATATATATGTAAGTATGTATGTATGTATGTATATATACATATGTGTGTGTGTGTATATATATATATATATATATATAAATATGTATATATATATATATATATATATATATAAAATATATGCATGCAGGTTTCTTTATGAAGCGTTAAAATAAATGCAAAGATGTTTTTCGACTCATTCATTCAAGTCATTCATCCGTGTTTCATTGTAGACTAACAATGACTCTTTCATTCTTTGCATAATAGGTCTAGAATACTTTCCGTTTGCAAATGAATTATAAAAATGTTATTGTTATTCTGTATGTCTCATTATTCAAATTTCTTCAAAAGAACTTAAAAAAAATATATATTTTGCATCTCAAAGAGCATAAGTCAAACTTGAAGTTTATACCTCATCATTTAGATATTCTGAGATGAAGAATTGATGTATGTCAAATCCCAATTAAAATGCTTGTCAATAAAATGAAGAAAATGACATGATTCTTTTCTCTCTAATAAAAAAAGGATTGATACCCCCAGAAAGGCGCTATTCACATCCGTTAAAGAATTAAGACTCAACAAAACACATTCTTTATCTTTTACAATCAAACAAAGAAAAAACACAATAAAAATATGTATTCATCGAAATAATTGAGTCCAACTTTCCCCGTTCCCTCTGCGAGAGGGACCTTAAGGCGGGTTTACACGGTTAAGCGGTTCGTCGAACGCGGTTCGATAGACAAATGTTTGAAGCTATGTTCGAAAGTGTGAACCGGGTATTTGGTTGTCGAAAATGTTCGTCGAACGGTTCGAAGAAAGCCTGCTCTCACCTGACTTTTGTGGGCGGGGCTTCATTGTCCACAAACCTGATGCATTTGTAATTGACTCCACCTATTCGAACCGTTTGACTAACAGGTCTGACAACCCGGTTCGACGAACAGTTCGACCGTGTAAACCCCGCTTTACATGAACTTATCACTTCGACCACCGAACTATCACGCATGGACAAATCAGCTTAGCGTTTTTTAAGAGGATCAAAACCCCGACTGTAATCCCGGACCAACGAACGCACACCACATATGCGAAATGTTGTATCATTAGGGCGGATTCCTCAGGGAGAATTAGCATCACCGGCGGTGATTTATTTCAAGGAGAAAAAAAGATTTATGCGTTGCGGTTGGATGACAATGCTCAGGTCGTGTCACTCATTCTTCGACTGGTAAGAGAGAGAGAGAGAGAGAGAGAGAGAGAGAGCATGTATCTACATATATATATATATATATATATACATACATATATATATATATATATTATATATATATATATAATATTGTATACATACATATATATATATATATATATATAATATATATATATATATATATGCTCAGGTCGTGTCACCTCATTCTTCGACTGGGGAGAGAGAGAGAGAGAGAGAGAGAGAGCATGTATCTACATATTTATATATACATACATATATATATATATATTGTATATATATATATATATATACATATATATATGTATGTATATATATATATTATATATATAATATATATATATATATATATTTATATAGAGAGAGAGAGAGAGAGAGAGAGAGAGAGAGAGAGAGAGCATGTATCTATATATTTATAATAGTACACATTTCTAATGAAAATTATTATCATTTGTGAAGGAATTTGAAAAAAAAACGGATTTAATCATGACATAATAGTGCGATTGACATTGATTCTTTTTTTTATTT
>NC_090738.1:29297885-29300689 GCF_036898095.1 Palaemon carinicauda | reverse complement strand
TTACAGCAGATAAATTTCAATAATGAATACTTTTGTTAGCAAGGTACCAGATATCTATTTGTTGCAAATTCATTTATTTTAATAATTCTCATAGCTGTGCTTATATGATTTAATAGAAATGGCAATATACAAGTATATTAATTTGCATTTTCCCCATATCTAACCTCGCAATATCTGTTCATCTTTAAATAGAAGGGTTGTTGTGGCCTGATTGGTACCGTCTCTACCTGGCGTTTGCCAGTCGGGGGTTCGAGTCCTGCTCAGACTCGTTCGTGCCATTAGTCTCTGCAACCTTACCATTCTTGTAAGCTAAGGTTGGAGGGTTTGGGGAGCCTATAGGTCTATTTGCGAGTCATCGGCCGCCATTGCCTAGCCCTCCATAATCCTAGCTTGGGTGGAGAGGAGGCTTGGGCGCTGATAAAGGGCATTGTCCTGCTTGCTAGGGGCAATGTCACTGTCCCTTGCCTCTGCCATTCATGAGTGACCTTTAACATTTAAACTGATAGCAGGTTGGCCAGGGCAGGCAGGCCCCCCGTTGAGATACTACCGCTAAAGATTTATGGGGTCCTTTGACTGGCCAGACAGTACCACATTTGATCTTTCTCTCTGGTTACGGTTCATTTTACCTTTGCCTACACATACCACTGAATAGACTTGCCTGTCCTTTACATATTCTTCTCTGTCCTCATACACCTGACAACACAGATTACCAAACAATTCTTCTTCACTCCAGGGGTTACTGCACTGCAATTGTTCTTTTGCTATGGTAAGCAGCTCTTCTAGGAGAAGGACACTCCAAAATCAAACCATTGTTCTCTAGTCTTGGGTAGGTGCCATAGCCTCTGTACCATTGTCTTCCACTGGCCTTTGATTAGAGTTCTCTTGCTTGAGGGTACACTCGAGCACAATATTCTACTTATTTCCCTTCCCTCTTGTTTTTTAAAGTTTTCATAGTTTATATGGGAGATAATTTATTTTAATGTTGTTACTCTCTTTATATTTTATTTTCGTTGTTTCCTTTCCTCAGTGGACTATTTTCTCTGTGGAGCCCCTGAGTTCATAGCATCCTGTCTTTTCCAACTAGGGTTATAGCTTAGCAGGTAATAATAATAATAATAATAATAATAATAATAATAATAATAATAATAATAAATAATAATTCAGATTTTATAAATATGGATTTTGTATGTAAATGCTCATATACACAAGAGAGGAGGCTTGGGCGCTGATCTAGGGCAGCGTCCTGCTTTACTAGGGTAATGTCACTGTCCCTTTCCTCTGCCATTCATGAGCTACCTTTAAACCTCTAAACTGATAATCAGAATTATTTTAGATTTTATAAATAAGAATTTTGTATACACATGCTCCTATGCATAAGAAATTCACAACTCAGCCGTACCTCGTCATCTGTTATGCATAACGTCACTGCAATTGCACAAGACTAATGATTCGATGGTTATTGGCACATTTGAAGACCATCGAACCGGATTTGCCAAGCATTCAACATTCAGGGAACGTCTCTCTAATAGTCACTAAACATTAGAAGCAAATACATGTGTGTACAGATTTAACACGCACTTGTCATGGATGTTACTGTCAGAATGGCGATGGCTTCATTGACCTCTCTCTCTCTCTCCTCTCTCTCTCTCTCTCCTCCAGTGTTCATCTGTCATTCCCAGTTATCTTTTCCCTCTTCATTTCCTTTTAATTATTATTTATTTTCAGTTTGCTCTCTCTCTCTCCTCTCTCTCTCTCTCTCTCTCTCTCTTTCTCTCTCTCTTTCTCTCTCTCTCTCTCTCTCTCTCTCTCTCTCTCTCTCTCCAGTGTTCATCTGTCATTCCCCAGTTATCTTTTCCCTCTTCATTTCCATTTAATTTATTTATTTTCAGTTTGCTCTCTCTCTCTCTCTCTCTCTCTCTCTCTCCTCTCTCTGTATACATACACACAGACACATATTAATATACATTTACTCGTACATACGTATTTGTGCATTTATGTATGTAACTTAAGCAAATGGCCTTTTAAATTATTCGTGCAACTACAATAATGTACTATTGAATTGTATACAATTTGTCTATATTAATGACCTATTTTCAATTTGCATCCCTTGAAACGACACGTAATGTAGATTAGATACATATGTAAATAGATTAAAAAAAAATATAGATATATATGGATAGATATGCAGCTGCACTTGTTCCTTTGATAAATATATATATATATATATGTATGTATGTATGTATATATAAGTATACTTATGTATATATATATATATACAAATATACATGAGTTTGTTGGTATCAAAATGTACATACATGCATACATAAAGGTTTGTACGTTCGCTCATGTGTATATAATGAGAGAACATTAAATACACAAAACATGAAGATAAATTTTTAAGATATACCTCGAATAAAAAAAGATTTTTAAATTTGGTGTAATATTCTTTAATGCAACTTAACAAAAGGAATGAAGAAAAAAAACGATATTACCCATAAAATATGTATGAATAACAATTAAGTAATGGAATTTATAATGGATATATTCAAGACTTTTTCTTGGGTCAATGGAAAAAAGTCGTGACTGGGAAAGCGTATATTGCTGATATTCTAGACCAAATTGATCTTGTCAATAGATTTAGAGGTTTAAATGATATTATCTAATTTTATCGATTGCTATTACTATTTCTATACAAAGCAGTAAGTATTATTCCTTCATCTTACACCCCTTCCCCCCCCCCCTTCTCCCTACTTCCCAATCATCTCGTTTTCATCATTTTCACTAGCCTTTCCTTTACTATTCCA
>NC_090738.1:29267885-29292885 GCF_036898095.1 Palaemon carinicauda | reverse complement strand
TCTCTAAAAAGAAAGGGATTTATTTAATCAGATGGTCCTACCAGTATTAACTTATGCATCAGAAACTTTAAGCCGTAGAACATATTAAGCTAGTTACAACTCAAAGATCTGTGGAAAGAAAATAGATGGCATTAACACTAGGAGACAAAACAAGAGCAACATGGATACGAGAGCAAACTATAGTAGAGCATATTCTAACCTGTAAGAAAAAGAAATGGACATGAGCAGGACATATAATGAGAATGACAGATAACAGATGAACTCTAAGAATAAAGAATGGGTCCCTAGAAATACAAAAGAAGCAGAGAAAGGAAGAGAGGATGATATATTGACGAACTAGGAAAATTTGTAGGTATAAACTGGCATAGAAAGTCCATAAATAGACATGCCTTTATTCTGCAATGGACTAGTAATGGCTGATGTTTATATATATATATATATATATCAAAGACAGAAATCACAAACAGTGTCTGTTAATTAGCGGGTCGTAGTTTGTAGAAGTCGTTGATGCGGTTGAGGAAAGAAAATAATTTATTTGATGAGTTCTTCGTATGAACAACACACACTTTATATACATACATATATATATATATATATATATGTATATATATGTACATATATAACACACACACACATATATATAATATATATATATATTTATATATATATATTTGTGTGTGTGTGTGTGTGGAAATAGGGTAAAGAAAATTCAACATTACCCCAATGACATATCGCTTTTAATTCATCACTTTGTCTTAATTTTCTCCTCTAAGCAGGGACAAATAACATACTTATCACTCAATTTTGTTCATTAGGTTTGCAAGTGATTTTAAAGCAGCTCAGCTTTTGAACTAAAATTACCGACGAGATCTTAATTTCTCGCATTTCCGACGAAATGCTAAATCTCTCTCTCTCTCTCTCTCTCTCTCTCTCTCTCTCTCAGGAAATTACACCATTTCAATAAAGATCATGCTGTATTATTGCTTCGGATTTTCCTTGGATATCATAAAAACAATTTTCCTTTATAGTAAAGTATCCTAACTCAATATGTCTTTACAGCGTCTGAGAAGAAGAAAAAAAATATGAAAATCTTAGAAACCAATGACCTTTCGGAGGGAAAAAGGAAAAAAAAAGTTATCTCATCCCAAATCAAGGCTTTAATTGTCTCTTAAGTGCAATCTGCATATAAATCTCTAAGTAGGGAAAAGAAGAGAAGATAATGGATTGACGAGCAAAGAAAATTTTCGGGTATAAACTGGTACAGAAAGGCCATAAATACACGGGAGTGGAAGAACATGGGTGAAGCCTTTGTCCTGCAGTGGACTAGCAATGGCTGATGATGTTGAAGTAACCATATATATATATATATATATGTGTGTGTGTGTGTGTGTATATATATGTATGTATGTGTATATATATATATATATATACATATATATATATGTGTGTGTATATATATATATGTGTGTGTATATATATATATATATACACACACATACACACAAACATATATATATATATATACACACATATATATATATATATATAACTTGAGTGTGTGAGCTGTGTTTTGTGCATGTGTGCTTTTGCATATACGACAAGCATGTGAGTAATCGTACCTAATGACATCACAGTATAAACATGGCATACTGACATGGAATTCCTGAAAGACGAAATAAAAATAAAAATCTCTGTTACTCTGTTACTTTTTTCAACCTCATTTCTTTTAGAAAAATCCTTTAAATCACCAAGAACAAAACAGGAGAGTTGAGATTTTTTATTTTAAGAATGCAGTTAATTCTAATAGTCAGGCCTTCTCCATCATGAGGCTCAATACCACACATTATTCTAGAAGTTTTATTCCAGCTGTGACCAAGCTGTTGAACGATCTTAATAATCGGGTAGTTGATTCGATTGAACTTAAAAAGTTCAAACTTGCAGCAAATGTTTTTATGAATAGGCTTACATAAGTCTTTTTATAGTCTACATATGAATTATCTGTTTTAATGTTGTTAATATAATGTTTTTTAAGATATTTTACTTTAATTTTTCGTTACTTCTTATATCGTTTACTTATTTCCTTGTTTCCTCACTGGGCTTTTTCTTCCTATTTGAGCCCTTGGGGCTTATAGTATCTTGCTTTTCAAACTAGGGTTGTAGCTTAGCTAATAATAATAATAAGAATAATAATAATAATAATAATAATAATAATATTACTAGCCAAGCTACAACCCTAGTTGGAAAAGCAAGATGCTATAAGCCCAAGGACTCCAATAGGGAAAAGTAGCCCAGTGAGGAAAGGAAATAAGGAAATAAATAAATGATGAGACTAAATTAACAATAAATCATTCTAAAATCAGTAACAACATCAAAACATATATGTCCTATGTAAACTATTAACAACGTCAAAAACAGATATGTCATATATAAACTATAAAAAGACTCATGTCAGCCTGGTCAACATAAAAAAATTTGCTCCAACTTTGAACTTTTGAGGTTCTATACCGATTCAACTACCCGATTAGGAAGATAATAACAATAATAATAATAATAATAATAATAATAATAATAATAATAATAATAATAATAATAATAATAATAATAATAATAATAATAATAATAACGGGAATCCTATTTTCTTGGAAGGTACATTAAACAGGTAAATGGTTAAAGTACGTCTTCGGTTGATTTCAGATTCCTTAAAATAACTAAAATAGAAATTCTTCCTAACCAGTTTTACTATCTAGATGTTGACTACGATTTTAATTTTTGACACCCTCTACTTATGTTGATAATTCTGCATATGTTACTTATTCTAGAAATTATTTCAAGATTATTATTATTATTATTATTATTATTATTATTATTATTATTATTATTATTATTATTATTATTATTATTATTATTATTATTATTATTATTAGCTAAGCTTCAACACTAATTGGAAAAGCAATATTCTATTTGTTGTCAGTGCAATGGATCGCAATAAAGATAATCACCATGATCTCCTGCTGAGATCATGAGGTCATGGTATTCCTCAAACAAGATGATAATATAATTTTACTTTTAATATAATCCTTTATGTTGATGATACATAGTATCTTTAATGTAATAATTTATGTTTATGATACATAACTTCAAAAGTTCAAAGTTGGAGCAAATGTTTTTATGTTGACCAGGCTGACATGAGTCTTTTTATAGTTTATATATGACATATCTGTATTTGACGTTGTTAATAGTTTATATAGGACATATCTGTTTGACGTTGTTACTGTTTTTAGAATGATTTATTGTTAATTTATTCTCATCATTTATTTATTTTCCTTATTTCCTTTCCTCACTGGGCTATTTTTCCCTGTTGGAGCCCTTGGGCTTATAGCATCTTGCTTTTCCAACTAGGGTTGTAGCTTGGCTAGTAATAATAATAATAATAATGTAACAATTCATGTTAATGTTGATGATACATATCTTTAATGTACTACTTCATGTTGATGATACATAACATCTTTAAAAGTTCAAAGTTGCAGCAAATGTTTAATGTTGAACAGGCTGACATAAGTCTTTTTATAGTTTATAGATGACATATCTGTTTTGATGTTGTCTGTTTTTAAAATATTTTATTGTTATGTTTTCCTCATATCATTCATTTATGTCCTTATTTTCGTTCCTCAATGAGCTATATTTCCCTATTGGAGCCCTCGGGTTTATAGTATCTTGCTTTTCCAACTAGGATTGTAGCTTAGCTAATAATAATAATAATAATAATAATAATAATAATAATAATAATAATAATAATAATAATAATATTAATAATAATTCATCATGATGTTAAACGAATTTCCAAAATACCAAACCTCGACGGTTTAGAATGCAGTTGCTTCCAAAACGTTATATAACCAACGTTAATCCTGAGTTGATCCTCAGTGATACTTCAACGGAGCTCTGATGGAGGTCTGTGGAGAGTTCTGCTCCTGTGGTCCAAGTTGGAGAGCTTGTGGTCACGGATTTGTTTATGTATACAACGTGCATTGTTTTCGGGACCAATTCTAATGTTTACGTTTGTTGCATTTTATTATATCGATTGGGAAGCTATTAAAGCTTGATTTCGTTTATTTGATTTTACTCATCGGAAGTTTTGGTATATATTCATATATATTTATATCGATAATGTATATGAATGTGGCTGTGACCATGTTTCGGTCTTTTTTTGCATTGCTTAGTATTAAAACAAACATATACTTATATATCGGATGTATAACTATATATATATATATATATATATATTTATATATCGGATGTATAACTATATATATATATATATATATACATATACATATACATATATGTATATATATACATATATATATATATATATATATACTAGGGTGTGTGAGTTTGTGCTTGCTTTTGCATACACAACAAGCATGCGTGTAATCGTACCTAACAACATCAATTTACTATTTTCCCTTTAATGTCTTTTCTTTGAGAGAGAACATTTTTACGGTCTTTAATAATTTTGCATGCATTGCATGAAGAGATATTATCATCATTATGACTCGTTTTTTTTTATTAAATATTTGTCGGTTGTGGACGGATGGTGAAAATATGCAATTCACATGATGCTAAAAAGAGAAAAGAAAATAGTATTACGAATTATGTTTTTACACTTTTCTTAAAAAAAAAAAGTCTCATTGTTTTTTTGAGAAAAGCTTTAATTAAAAAAAAAAAGTTGTTTTACTTTAATCACTATTTCTCTTTCAGTGAGGTTACGATGACGGATGTTGTGAAAGAACTTTAAACAAATATCACTTGTGTTACTAATCATACGATTACACACCTCATTTAGGCTATAAGCTACATAAGCTACAATCATACCTAAATAAATACATATATACAAACACATATATATTTATATATGAATACATATAATTTATATATAAACATACACACACACGCGCACACACACATTATATATATATATATATATATGTGTGTGTGTGTGTGTGCGTGAAAGCATCTATACATACATGCATATATATATATATATATATATACAGTATATATACAAACACACGCGCGAAGGAAAACCAGATGTAGAGCAGACCTATCTATCAATTAACTCAACACAATAGGAGAGTTGAAAAAATCCCGAATTTTGAAGACAGATCCGAGACTGTTTATTTTCAACGTCACGGTTTCAGATTCCAATCACGCAGATAAACACAAACTGCATAATGACCGACAAATCGTACCACGGTCCGTCGGTCATCTCGTCCCCTTGGCTATTCGCCCCTTTTATTCTTCCTACGGGTGGTTGGTGGAAAGTTTATGTGTATATAAAAGTTTGAAAACCTACTTCTTCCTTGTCACCTGTCTCTCATCGTGTCCGTCCAGCTATCTAGCCTTCATCAACAGGGCCAAGGGACCTATGTAGGGTTGACATGTTGATGGGGAATCCACCTATACGCCGATGTCAGCTAAGGTCGAGAGTGCCATGAAATCTACGAAGGCTCTTGGACGATACCTGCGCCGAGGGCTCTACCAAACACAATCATGGCCCTGACCTAAACAAAAATGGCGAGTGGTTCTATTCTCAGCCTTTTGTTGAAATCGTGAAAGGGCGGTAATGGCCTACGCTATCGGGTGGGAAGCGGCGTGTGTGGCATGGGCGCGGAGGCAGCGCTTGGGATGGGCTGAATGTGCGATGTGGTGGGTGGTCCTCCGCTGTGACGACCTGTCTAATGCCTTCTGGGCTATTTCAACTCGCATACACTAAACAAATATACCTACTTAGAAGTTACAAGCGTTGGCATACGTTCGGAGGTATGCTTGTAAAGACCTCTGGTATGACGCGGTTCTACAAATGTGAAGAAAAGAAACACGACTTTCTATTCTTGTTTTTTTTGGGTTTTTTTTCGCAAGGCTATTATTAAGAAGAGACGAATAAGAGAGTGCATTTGTACTTGCGTCGTTATTTCAGTCGTTGGGTGCATTAACGCTGGCATTTATGAGGTACACGAACAAGGTAAAACATTCTTTTTTTTTTTTTAGCAGTCTCTTTTGCCATTCTTATTTTCTTCTTAATTTTCGAAATGTATTCTGTAAATTGCAAAAATGTTTCTTTTTATGTTCGAGATGTCTATTCACATTCAACCTTCATAGCAACTACTCTTTTTCTGTCGTGTTACATATACATCACTATATTTCAAACACACACGCACTACACAAACATAATATATATATATATATATATATATACGTATATATATATATATATATACATACACACATATGTATAAACACACAAACACACATATATATATATGTGTATGTGTGTGTGTGTATCCACATATTCCTTTTCACCTTCTGGTATCTCATCAATTCATCATGGGTTAGATATCACCCAAACGAAAATTATATCTATATATCCACAGTCCTAATCATTCTTTTAGCAAAATTTAAAACCGGTGAAAAAGTAGATAATTCAAAAGGACATTTCTTACTATTAAAAGTTAGCATACCGAATATATATATATATATATACATATATATATATATATATATATATATACACACACACATATATATATATATATATATATCTATATATATATATATATATATACATATATATATGCATACTGTATACATATATATATACATATATATAAATAAATAAATAAATATATATATATATATATATATATATATAAAATTTCAGTAATTTTACTAACGACCTTATTATCAAGTAATAGCTTCAATAAAATGTAATTGATTAGTGTATAGAAAGCTATGAAATAAAAATAAATTTTTCATTAAACATTTTTTCTATGTATATTAGCGAATCGAAATCTACTAAGTGAAACAAAATATCATAATTTCAATTATCAATCTATACATTTTCATAGACAACTAACATGCTGTTTTGAAAATCAATCTTTTAATAATAATAATAATAATAATAATAATAATAATAATAATAATAATAATAAAAATAATAATTTTAGATAAAAAACCATCTACAGTTACAATAGGGATACAGCGTTGTTACACTTATGAAATTAGTAAAAAAGAGGTTCGAAAAAAATAATTTTTATATATCTGATGCCTAATGAGTAGTGTACCACCAGTCAATGAAAATCGGTGAAACTTCATTAATGAAACATTGTATCTCATTAGTTGCTATTATGTGCTGCTGTTTACGTTATCAAACTAAATCCGATTAAAGATATCAAAACTAATGAAGTGTAAAATAAAAACAGCACAGATGATTGACTTTTGCATGCAACCGTACAGGAAATATTAATGAATTATCATTATTACTATAGTTGATACTGTGTTTACTTTTCGAAGAGTTTTTGTTGTTACTCTATTATACCCAGGACTATCGATAAAATTATATTCATTATAGCTAATATACTTTTTAACCTAAATATTGCGAGGCATTAATCATCTGCATGGTTAAATAATTTACTGTTATATTAGATAATCCACAATTTTACCGATTATCATCTTGGAGGAAAGTTATGGTAAACACATTTTAAGGAAGCTTCAAGCAAATCTCATAATATATTCAATATTGAATTACAGGAAGTGCTTTACGCTTAACATTGTAATGCTTTCAGAGGATAATACTAAACCTTATTATCTATGCAAATAAAGCTTGCTAATCAGTTTTGCAAAAAAGAATTTCAAATGTCTATGACATACTATACTAACTTGAAACTAATAGACGCTATCTTATGTAATAAATAGCAAGTGTCTGGCTATCCAGTAGAACTTATATATATATATATATATATAATATACATATATATATACACACACATATATATATATATATATATATCTTCCAGGTCACGCTCAGCAGCATTGCCAACTTACAACTATTCGGTCAATCCCCGTCCTTTGTGTAGGGGGAGGTGGAGTAGTCATACTCTGGTGAGATGGGGTACCACTGGAGATACATTGTGTGTGTGTAAATATCTACTTAAATATTTAGACGTCATTTTTGACGGGTCGCGTACACGCGTCATTCTTGACTGGGGATCTAGCATATAAGGTATACTGTTATTTGGAGATTTTCCCAGTTTTATTATTTATTCGATGAAAATTCATAATTTTACACCTGAGCAACGACCTTTAAAGGTTTAAAGACCGCTCATGAATGGCAGAGGCAAGGGACAGTGATATTACCCTATCGAGTAGGGCAATGCCCTAGAGGCCTAGAGACTGACCATATATTGTATAATCAGCGCCCAAGTCCCCTCTCCACCCAAGCTAGGACCAAAAGGGCCCAGGCAATGGCTGCAAATGACTTGGCAGATAGACCTACAGGCTCCCTCAAACCTCCATCCTTGGCTTACAAGGAAGGTGAGGTTGCAGCGACCAAAGAAGCTAACGGGTTTGAGCGGGCCTCGAACCCCAGTCTGGCGATCATCAGTCAAGGACGTTACCACATCGGCCACCATAAGTGACATTTAAATGCAGAGACCAACTTCCTGTGCGAAATGGACTAAACAAAATTTCCCAAATCAAGCGAGAAAAGTAGATTGGCGTCACATTAACAAAGGTCAATTAATGCTAGGGTGGCATGTGAAATAAAACCGGATTTTTATGGTAATAGAAAATCAAATGTTCGTGGGACATATTCGCTCATTTCATTACCACTTAAACATTTAAATTAACTTTGAATCTAATCTCAAATTTCATTCTCGACAATTGCTAGTATAACTTGTGATGGTTCGCACTAACTTCAGGTTGCTAGGATAATTAGTCATTAAAAGCAACATAGAATCAATTACCACATTCATTAGAGTCATATTTTAATGAAACAAAAGGTTTTTAAGATGATAATAATCTCAATCTTACCTTTGAAGTCACGCAAGGAATCCACTCTCGATCCAGAAAGCGAAAGTTTGACACAACTGAAATAAAATTGCAAAAGATAATCAAAAGCAGAACATTCAAAAGTCCATATTTAGCAAACCAGATTATATTTACTTGCAATAAAGTAATCTACGCTAAAAACTGAGAAGAATACATCACAGAGTGATAATTGACTAGGCTTTCAATTATCAAATGTGTATGCAACAAAGTAAAGAAAAATATTTCATGTTTCATAAATTTACTTCTATAACAACTTGTAATTTTCATGGTGAATTTATTACACCTCTAGTTTTGACTTAAATTTTCTGAAAATATATGTAACTCAAATGGAACTTTAGACATCAAATAGAAAATAATAACAGGAAAGGAATTATTATTATTATTATTATTATTATTATTATTATTATTATTATTATTGTTGTTGTTGTTGTTGAGGCCATTTGCGTCAATAGGCGTAGGAGATGATGATGATGATGATGATTATTATCATTATCATTATACCCAGACCGTTAAAAAGTACTGCACAGTTTCAATGTCTAAAGACAGTGCAACCCCAGGGGCGTTACGTACCGTTCTAAGACTCTAATGAATGCACCTTCACTGTGCATATGACATACCTATACAGGTCAGTAGTGAGACAAGTTCACCTCGGATTGTACGACGGCTGGTCTGAATGTGCACGTCACTTCCTGACATCGATTATTTGTAAATACTAAGGAAATGTATGGATACACATTGTGTTTTCCTATTATTATCATTGTTATAATTATTACTCATTATTACTCAAATAGCAATCCACTACCCGAAATAATATCATTATTATTATTATTATTATTATTATTATTATTATTATTATTATTATTATTATTATTACTGCTTGCTAAGCTACAACCCTAGTCTGAAAAGCAGGATGCTTTAAGCCCAAGGGCTCCCACAGAAAAAATAGCCCAGTGAGGAAAGGAAACAAGGAAATATATTACAAGAGAAGTAATTAACAGACAGATGGAGCCATGTGTCAGACTCGCCTTGCAAAACATATTTTCATATTCCATGAAGATCACGTTACCCGTGGCACTATCTATGGCGTCTTGTATCCTTTCCCCTACAGTGGTAGGGGGAAGAAGTAGAGAGAAGGGGTAGGGGCTAGGAGTAGGGGAAGGCAATAAGGGTTGTGAGATAATTGGTGCGTTAATTGAGACAATGACAAAGGTATAAGAAGGGCAACTTCATCGACTATTGATTCCTTCAAGGTTTTCTTGTACACGTTAAAAAAAAAATATCCTGTCCCTTGCCTCTGCCATTCATGAGCGACATTTAAACCAAGGAATGATAACAAATCTACTAAAGACCTTTACTCCCTAGACCCTTACCAGTAAAATCTTTCCTGGAACATCTTATTTATATGATAGAGCAAAGATCCATTTGGCATAATTTACATTCAGTTATCAAAGGTTGTACACCTGTATACCTTTGGATGATACCCCTTGAAATTTTTATCCTATTACTGTTGGTACTTCTGGAGAAATTACGAAAATCATTATTCTGTTACTGTTGGTAATTCTGGAGTAATTACGAAAATCATTATTCTATTACTGTTGGTACTTCTGGAGAAATTACGAAAATCATTATTCTATTACTGTTGGTACTTCTAGAGAAATTACGAAAATCATTATTCTATTACTGTTGGTACTTCTGGAGAAATTACGAAAATCATTATTCTAATACTGATGGTACTTCTATAAAAATTACGTTAAATCCTCCTAACTGTGTTATTGTTCCATAAGCTGCTGTTTTCAATATCATTATCAAGGATATGGCTTCCCTCATCCGGCATGTGTGATTATATACTTTACCATATTTTATTTATTTATTTATTTATTTTTTTGAGACTTCCAAATTCATGAAAGCTATATTCAACACACACCAAAATTTATCCATGCTATCTACAATTCAAAATCATTGATATTGTAGTCACCAGTTGGTTAAATGCAACTAAATTTAGGAATTGTGGTATCAGAGCCTGGTGTGGTAACGTCCATGATTGGTGAACGCCAGACTGGGGTTGAAGTATCGCTCAAACTCGTTAGTTCCTTTGGTAGCTGCAGCCTCACCATCCTTGTGAGCTAAGGATGGGGGGTTTGGGGGAGCCTATAGGTCTATCTGCTGAATCATCAGCAGCCATTGCCTGGCTCTCCTTGGTCCTAGCTTTTGTGGAAAGGGGCTTGGGCGCTGATCATGTGTGTATATGGTCGGTCACTAGACCATTGTCCTGCTTGATAGAGCAATGTCACTGTCCCTTGTCCCTGCCATTCATGAGTGGACTTCAAACCTTTATGATGTGGGGCGTCGTCAACTACGACAATACTTTTATCTGCAAGTAATGAAATATGGCTGCAATTAAACAGGTCTCAGTCTTCTTTTGGAACGTCACTGCTTGAACTTATTCGTTGAACTGATATTATATTCATAGTTTAGGAGCTAGACACCCAACTCTTTGACTTCAGAATCAGAGAAAACCTGTTCAAATATACGAGAGCTTTGACTTTGTCCCCTTCAACGTCAATGAACTTCCTTCCAACGTCAATGAACTTCCTGTGAGTTTTATAATGTGCTTTTGCTTCTATCTGTTTAAATTCTCGCACACAGCTCATGGTCAGTACCAATAAAACGAGAAATAATAATTACATCAGCAATAAAAAAGCTAAAAATAAGAAAACAACTTCCATGGGAAACGTATATAATCTTCAGGTGGAAATTTATGCCAACTTCTTAATTGAAAGTTTTCGCGTAAGTCTCTTCATTTCCGGTTTGGCTAAAAAAATTGCGTCGTCGTCATATACAGAAACAAATGAAGAATTCAATGAAAATTGTTCCGGTAATTCACCCAGGAGGTAATTAACTGCAATGAAGTTAAAGAATTAGGACCTGGCTCGATAATCTTCAATTACGCCTAGATGATGCAATTCACGTACTCATCATGAGATGACATTAACTAGATAGATTGTAATTAAGTTAAGGAAATAGATCGCTATCATTTCTGACTAATGGCACTGTTGCAAAAGTGGATCCAGATGATTAGTCATTTGTCTAGAGTATGAATTTCAATGCAACTTGAAATTCAAAATCACCGTATTAGCAGGGCCAGGATATCCAAACTATGTTCCATAATATTCGCTTTCCATTTGCTGACTTGCTGTAACTTCTCCAATGTGATTCATGGTTCTAACATTCCAATTACCAATTTTCAATTGTTTTTTAGTATTTATAAACCGGGGAATGGTAAGGAAACTTTACACCTAAGTAATATATATATATATATATATATATATATAATATATATACATATATATACATGTGCGTGTATGTATATATATACATATATAGGCACACACACATATATATATATGTATGTACATATACATATATATATATATATATATATATGTGTGTGTGTGTGTGTGTGTATGTATATATATACATACATATATATATATATATATATACATATTTATATACACATATAAATATATAAATAAATAAATAAATATATATATATATATATATATGTATATATATAAATAAATGTATGTATATATATATATATATATATATATATTCATTAAGAACAGATAGAGTTGGAAGAGAAGGTAATAATGTTGAAACCAAGCGCAGAAAAGTATTAGACCTTTCCTCAATATAGTAATGTTCGTTCTTGAGCGACGTCTTCGAAGTTATTTCTTCTGTTGTCTACGTGGGAGGGTTTCAAGTCCTTGGTATATGAACCTTTAAACAGAATCCCGAGGTTCAACCATTTCTACGGTAGCAGGTCTTCTTAATGCTATTAAACTTCTTTAACATATTTCCTTTTCTGGTTTTAATTGAATATTCTTTTAATGTTTATCTATAATAACGATATCGGCGTCAACGACCTTCGATGTCAGGACGCCAGAGAACTTCAAATCATTCATTCATTCAACAATTTTTATGTTGATTTACTTGTTTTTTAAACAATCATAATAATTAACAAAATCGACCACAAATGACTTTATATGAGTTAAGGAAGCTAGATACATAGGAATAGAACACCCTTTCGAGTTAATTGAACATAAGGATATAAAATAACTTATAAAACTATATATACAATTCGTATTGTGGTAAAGCAGACAATAATTAACCATATATATATATATATATATAGTGTATATATATATATATATATATATTGCCAGATAAATAAGTTACATTAAATAAATCCCGTGAGACTTCAACAAATGTCATTCATGTACAACATATGTAAGTCTTTTATTTGTTAATAGCCAATTATTATTTAATAAAAAAAATACTTTGATTATACAATTATCATTTTAAAAGAATATAACATAATCGGCATTGTTTTCTATCTCCTACAGATAACCTCATTTGGGAATAATCTTATGAATACCTTCTGACATTTATTTTCTATGCAAAAGATTAATAGTTTACTTATTAGGATCTGTTTCCCAGCCTACAGCGTCTATCTTCCTTTCTGTGGAGGTCTGATCATAAAAAATAGTTTGATTTTAAAGCAAAAATGACATGCATTGACGGAGATTAGGGGATTCCCTCCTTTCTGTAGAGAGCTGATCATAAAATATACCTTGATTTAAAAATACATAATAATAATAATAATAATAATAATAATAATAATAATAATAATAATAATAATAATAATAATAATAATTCAACAATACAACTATTTTATTTCTATATATGCCTACCTCCTCAGGCTGTCTTACTTTTCCGCAACTCGTCAGTCAAAACTTTGGATTTGTATTTTTTATATTATTCACAATATTAAACGTAACCAAAATATTACAACAAATGTACAAACTTTCCCCGTTTCTATCTGGCAATTTCCCATAGATCCAATATTCCTTGAAACGTATTGCCCGTATGGTTATATATATATATATATATATATATTTATATATATATATATATATATAGATTTCAACATTCTCTCTCTCTCTCTCTCTCTCTCTCTCTCTCTATATATATATATATATATGTGTGTATATGTATATTTCAACATTCTCTCTCTCTCTCTCTCTCTCTCTCTCTCTCTCTTGTTTGTCAGTCAGTTAGCAGTGTAAGGGGAATTTCATTTTAATTTCAGTAAAAGGTGCAACAGAGTATTCTAAAGGTTTTCAATGATACGCGAACAATCAAACAATATTCCTAAATTATGTAAATTAACAATCTCCTCAAATTGGTTACTGTTTTCTGAACAAAAAACCATCATGGGGTTTTATAGAAAAAATAAATTCACGAATTTTTCATTTTTATGATTATGATATTCCTAAATCTCTTCAAAAACCACTTTGTGTCTTTATGAAAAGAAAATATCTATCAAACAGGTTCTTCCCTGACAAACAATATGAAATCAATGTCAAAGAAATGAATATACAAACACCCATAATTCATTGCACTGGAATAAGAAATCCTGTTCATGAGAATTTTGATTTTCATATAATAAAATTGTGAGCAAAGTTGCGATCTAAGGCTTAAAGACAGGGCCTAATTTACGAGGATCCAGCTAGCTAATAGTGCCTCCCTTTGCTATACCTCCCCTCTTTCCCTCCCTCTCCCAGCCTCTCCCCTACCAGCTTTCCTCTGCAAGGCCATCTGACCAACATGGCAATTTAAATGGCTATCAGACTGTGGAAGCCCCCTTTGTGGACACAGACAAGAAGGGTCTTTTTATCACCCCCTAGACCACCCGGACCGGTGCCCTGGACTACCAGACCAGATGGTGAAATACCCTGAATACAGTATGACTTTACAATATATGTTGATTATTAAAGGGTTTTATGAATTACATACTGAATATGGAATTGGTATCAAGATAATAGTATTTCTAATTTCGAGCGGCAACGAATCTCTGAAGACGTCGGTTTCCCTGAACCCGCGACACCAAAATCAAAATGTATTTCTGCCTCGGCCAACAAAGGAACCAACAGTGATTCCACACGTTGGGCAAACCCTTCAAAAGAAAGAAAATCTCTTTAATAGCCTCGAGTGTTCCCATTATTCCCCCGACCCCCTACTTAGCCTTTAACACAGCGTTCCCATCACGCTAATGAACAACTGAACAATGGATTGACCAATAAAAAAAGAGGGGCAGTGGATTTGAAATCATTTGAGTGTTAAACTGTAACAGACGAACAATGAACTGGTGGGCCATTAGTAGCTCTCCCTTCCTTTCGAGTAATGTCAATAAAGGCCTCAGCCTCAGTGAGTTGAATTAAGAACCCATTCAATAAAGACCTCTGCCTCAATGAGTTGAATTAAGAATCTCATTCGAGAATAAGACATTGTATGCTGTAATTCGTTTCTACTATCACGATTGAATTCAGGTATATATTCTCTCTCTCTCTCTCTCTCTCTCTCTCTCTCTCTCTCTCTCTCTCTCTCAAGAATAAGTTAGACAAAATCATGAGAACTCTCTAAATGCTTAAACTAAATCGCTCTGCCAAAGAGCAAATGGAGTCTCCGCGGGTGGACTAAAAAGTCTTTGAGACAACCAAAATCCTTGTAACTCCTTGTAACTCTCATCTTGTTCATTTTCATTTGTATCTTTCCAAGCTTTAATATTCAATACAATTACAATTTCTTCGTCTTTAATTTTCTTGTTCTAATTATTATTTTTCTCTCTTTGTTATGTTCATAAAAAACTGTATAATTAAGACTGCTCTACCCATCTCTCTTCCTTTATCCACAACCAATGAATATCAATCCAAGAAGATTTTAAGATATTGGAATCAAACAACAGATATCTCAAGAGTTAGCCTCCAACTAGCTACTGAAATCATATCCCCATATAACCTGAAAACACCCCATTAATTTACTGGAATTAAGCTCCAGAATATTCTAGTGCTAAGACTCAAACAAGTTACTAAATTGAAACATTGTAAAATGGCCTACGATCTTATGGAAAACATTCAAACAACCTGCAGGAATCAAGAAGCTGATCATTCCTCAGGTGGATTTTCAATAAACTACTGGAATAAAACCTTCCGGAGTCTGGTGAGCATTATTCCAGCAAAGTACTGAAATTTGCCTTCCTGCAATCCTAATGGCAATAATCTAACCAGCTACTAAAATTAATCTTAGACTAAAATTTCTAGGAGAAGACATGTGATAAAAAATCCCCCAGAGCCCTACCAATTATTGGTACGAGATCTACATCCAATGAAATGCTGTACATTACGTAAATGATAAGATTAGTGACAAGGCAGTCAATAAGATACTGGCACAGAGACCCAAAACATTGGAAAATTAACACCATAAATAATTATATGCAATGCATAAATTGAGGAATACGATTTAGTAGATGCTTTCATCATCATCTACTCCTACGCCTATTGACGCAAAGGGCCTCGGTTAGATTTCACCAGTCGTCTCTATCTTGAGCTTTTAATTGAATACTTCCCCAATCATCATCATCTACTTCACGCTTCATAGTCCTCAGACACGTAGGCCTTGGTCTTCCCAACTGAACATTTGGTGAACTAATCTCTCTTGGGGAGTGTGAAGAGCATGACCAAACCATCTCTATCTACCTCTCATCATGATCTCATCAACATATGACACTCGAGTAATATCTCTTATAGTTTCATTTCTAATCTTGTCCTGCCATCTAACTCCATAAACCCTTCTGAGGGCTTTGTTCTCAAATCTACTAAATCTATTTGAGATTGTTTCTTTTAAATTATATGAATATTTAATTGCATTTGATTCGAAATATAAATGATAGAATACTGTTATTCACGAGAACATTTTCAGGTGGGAATACAAACTTCGTGCCGACATGTGATCCTCAAATATGAAAGGCTATTCATGATACTGAATATAATGTCATTGCTAAGATAAGGCACGTACAGCATACATGAAAGGCACAAGACTGAAGATAAAATCTGCGGGAAAATGAACGGGAACTCATAACACACCACTCCAATGAAGCAAAATGTATAAGTTAAACTCCAAAATCAAAGCATTGTTCTCTATTTTGGGTAGTGTCATAGCCTCAGTACCATGGTTTTCCCCTGTCTTGCTTGAGGGTACACTCGGGCACATTGTTCTATCTTATTTCCCTTCCTCTTGTTTTGTTAAAGCTTTTATAGTTTATATGGGAGATATTTATTTCAATGTTACTCTTCTTAAAATATTTAATTTTTCCTTGCTTCCATTCTTCACTGGGCTATTTTCCCTGTTGGAGCCCTTGGGCTTATAGCATCCAGCTTTTCCAACTAGGGGTGTAGCTTAACAAATAATAATAATAATAATAATAATAATAATAATAATATGGAACTGAATAATAATGTTGATTGTGCAACAACGTTGACTAGGCATGCGTTGAATTTAGTTTTAAAGTGATGGAATGATTGATATTGTAAGGGTGCAGTTGAACATTTGCTGTAAAAATCCTTGAATAAATGTTGCCAGGCAATTGCCGTTTTAAAACAGATATATTGACGTTAAGAAGTGATATTATGATCACCAACCCGTAACAGATAATAATAAAGTAGGATATAAATAACGGTCGCTTGAATTTTACTAAAATACGGTTGAGAACAGCGTATTTTTTACGGAGAATTTCCGATTGAAATCACTTTTTTACGGAGAATTTCCGATTGAAATTACCTTTTAACGAAGAATTTCCGATTGAAATTACTTTTTTACGGAGAATTTCCGATTGAAATTACTTTTCTACGGAGAATTTTCGCTTGAAATTGCGTTTTTACGGAGAATTTCCGATTAAAATTACGGTTTTTTTTAACACTGTGGTTTAAAAGTTATAAATTTATACAAAGGAGAGATCATGCAATTCTCCTCCACATTACTATCTGATCTTTAGTCTTCCTTGAAATTGCAAAATTAACTGAAAAGTGGCTTTCGAAGATCAATTTTCAATTTAGGACGAAGATTCGAGTGATTGAAACTTCCTTTTCCTTAATTAGCAGACTTTTTTATTGTCACTTTTTTTCTATCGTGTTTTTTTTTTTTTTTAGCTTGTCATCATTTCCTCTACGATCTCTTAAGATATTCATGGTCAATACATTCTCTCTCTCTCTCTCTCTCTCTCTCTCTCTCTCTCCATCAGTTCCTCTACGATCTCTTAAGACATTCATGGTCAATACATTCTCTCTCTCTCTCTCTCTCTCTCTCTCTCTCTCTCTCTCCATAATTTCCTCTACGATCTCCCAACACATCCATGGTCAATACATTCTCTCTCTCTCTCTCTCTCTCTCTCTCTCTCTCCATCATTTCCTCTACGATCTCTTAAGAAATTCATGGTCAATACATTTCTCTCTCTCTCTCTCTCTCTCTCTCTCTCTCTCTTTCTCTCTCTCTCTCTCTCTCCATCAGTTCCTCTACGATCTCTTAAGAAATTCTTGGTCAATACATTCTCTCTCTCTCTCTCTCTCTCTCTCTCTCTCTCTCTCTCTCTCTCATTTCCTCTACGATCTCTTAAAAAATTCATGGTCAATACATTTCTCTCTCTCTCTCTCTCTCTCTCTCTCTCTCTCTCTCTCTCTCATCATTTCCTCTACGATCTCTTAAGACATTCATGGTCAATACTCTCTCTCTCTCTCTCTCTCTCTCTCTCAAATTTATCTTCCACTGATTTTATTAATTACTGTCAAGCACTACCTTCATCACAATCGTCACCTACGTAAAAGAAATACAACCTATTACATTTTACTGCATCTTCACTTAAATTACCATCAGCAGGATCGTCTTTACGACCCAATCAAACGAAAACCGTGATTTATTCTAACACTAACAAACAGTTCCCCCTCACAAACTGTGAAGAAGAAAGCTAGCAGTTCATTAATATCGAAACAACTCTCGACAGTCAAACAAATCATCAGTCTTATACGGAGTTAATTAAAAATCACAGGCGATACGAACGATAACAGGTTTCTTATGACGGAAGCTGGTGTTATCTCTCCTCATCTGGGCCATCACCAAGATGCTCTAGGTTTGTTTACAGATCCAAGCAGGTGCTGAGAGCAGAGAGACAGACACTTTACAGGTAGAATTACACTTGGTTTGGCTTTTTTTTTAATTAGAATTTACTTATAAATGATTAAATGCAAATTAGAATGGACGTTTAAATTATGAGATATTATCAATTTGAAAATGACGAGTGTAAGTACTCTAATGGCATGATATTCGTCGTAAGGAAAATAAGAAGAAGAAGAAGAAGAAGAAGAAGAAGAAGAAGAAGAAGAAGAAGAAGAAGAAGAAGAAGAAGAAGAAATAAATAATCCCTTCTCTTCCTGTCACTAACAAATAACATTTCAAGCACATAAGAAATCGTTTTATATAATCTCTCTCTCTCTCTCTCTCTCTCTCTCTCTCTCTCTCTCTTTAACCGAACCAAAATCTCCGATGAGATCACAGCGATACTTACTCACGCCCAGGCGGTGGAAGGCTCTTTGATATTCGACCCAAGTTGATGCTCGTTAGTGCCTGTTGAAAGAAAAGATTGATTGGTAAAGTGGAAGATTGAAAGATTGATAAGCGTGTACGTAAATATGAGAGCTGGGTAGAGGAGATGGAGATGGAGATGTTTTGTTGCTTGCTTGGCTGGAAAAAAAATATTTGGTGATTTTCAACTGGTATTTGGTGCAAATACGGATATTATGAATCACCAAATGCCCTGTCTCATACTCACTCACTGAAACACACACACACACGTACTCATATATATATATATATATATATATAAAATGTTTGTGTTTATAATATATATACACATACTGTATGCATACATACATATATAAGTGTGTGTATATATATATATATATATATATATTAGGACGGGAAGTTATAGTCACATGATATAAAAAATAGCTAAGTATTCTTATATGTTTATATCCAGGAAACAGAAAGTTAAAGACAAAAATTCGAGATAGACATTAAATAACAGAGATACTAAAGATAGAGTTAAGTATCAGCAATCAAAGGATGCGAAAATAACTGAAGTTTATTGAAATTTATCTCATCGATAGCCCCCTTTATAGTGGTATCAATTAGGACGGTAAATGAACACTCACATGTAAGTGATCTTATTTCGTTTTTTTTTTTTTTTCTGTCCCTAGCTTACCTGTGACCCACAACAATCGAATAATAACCAAGTATATACATAGTTTAAATTCATGGATCAGCCGATATATGCAGAAAACGGGCCTATTCCTCCCTCTTCGTGCAGTTCTAAAATCAAACTCGTGGTCCTCTGTTAGAGAGAGAGAGAGAGAGAGAGAGAGAGAGAGAGAGAGAGAGAGAGAGTGGACGGGATTAGAAAGCAAAAATAAGGACGAGACCTGACAACTTTTCTCATCATGGTGCTGTAGTCATTTATCACTCGCCTCTGAAGGGCGTACAGGAGTAATGGTGAGGGGGAGGGGGATGATGGGGGATCCCAGAGGAGTAGCAGGGGGAGGGGAGGAGGAAGAGGGGCTACCAGAGGAGTGAAGGGGTAGCCACCAACAAAATAGGGAAGAGGCAAAACAAATGGGAACCAGCCCAACCAAAGTGGATGGAGGCGAACCATGGGATTGTTGTTTGGTTACGAATGCGCGAAGTAATAAGGGTTCCTTTTGAAGTACGTTCGCCAAGATGATAGATCTAGTATTTGATTTCATAGGACACAAACAAACATATATGTTTTCTATTCGCTGTTTGGATGTAGGGAAATGCAGGCTCGGTTATTATTATTATTATTATTATTATTATTATTATTATTATTACTTTATATATATATATATATATATATAGGTCACTAACAAACGTGACTTTCATAATTCGAGATGTTGAGCCCCAAATAATTTGTAGTTTTGAATTTATCTACCTTGGGATAAACGCCAAATAATATGCGTGTGTGTGTGTATATATATATATATATATACACACACACACATATACATATATATATATGTGTGTGTCTGTGTGTGTATATATATATATACATATATATATATATATATATATACATACACCGATATATATATATATATATACACGGTGGTCCAAATGTAGATGTAGAGTATGTGGACTAGATTTATGTATCGGCTTTTGTATTATTGTCCATAATAAAATGTAATTAAAATGGAATGATTGCCTTAGGAAATATAATTATATGTATATGTAATCTCAAAATAAATGTTATTATTTAATGTCCACCTACTTTTGGACCACATATACTGTATATTTTTATATATACATATGTAATAATATGTACAAATAGATATATATATATATATATATATATATATACACACACACACACACACTTCTCGCATCTGTGTGAGTGAGTGTTGGTGTGTATATTTTCCAACGGATCCGGCCAAGGCTAAACAAAAACAAAAGACTTATTTTTGTCAATTTGAAATGTTTGTCAGCTGTGGCAAACTGAAACGCCAATTTCATTCCTTCTCCAAAAGCATATAAATTTAACGAACAGATAGCAGGAGAACTATGGCCTCAGTCGAATGTTCTAACACAAAGGAATATCTCAATAACCTGCAAAGGTAAACAAAGTTACTTCCTAACATGGGGCTCCCTCTCTTAAATACAACCTAAATTCTAATCATATCCCAATCAGTGGACAGCAGAGTAGCAAAAGAAATATGATTAGAAAGTTTTATCTTTTGATGTTTACTAGTGCCATAGCCTCTGTACCATGGTCTTCCACTGTCTTGGGAGGTAGAGTTCTCTTGCTTGAGGGTACACTCGGGCATACTATTCTATCTTATTTCTCCTTCTCTTTTGTTAAAGTATTTATAGTTTATAAAGGAGATATTTATTTTGCTGTTGTTGCTCTCATCAAAATATTTATTTTTCTTTGTTTCCTTTCCTCACTGAGCTACTTTCTCTGTTGGATCCCTTTGGCTTAGAGCATCCTGCTTTTCCAATTAAGGTTGAAGCTTAGCACGTAATAATAATAGTCAACAAAATGAGTACCTCAATAACCTACAGAGGTAAACAAAGTTGCTTCCTAACGTGGACTCCCCCTCTCTTAAATGCAACCTAAACACTAAGCATATTTCAATCAGTGGACGGCAAAGTAGCAAAAGAAATATGATTAGAAAGTTTCATCTTTCGATGTATAGCAGTGCCATAGCCTCTGTACCATGGTCTTCCACTGTCTTGGGGTAGAGTTCTCTTGCTTGAGGGTACACTCGGGCATAGTATTCTATCATATTTCTCCTTCTCTTGTTTTGTTAAAGTTTCTTTTATAATTCATATTGGAAATATTTATCTTAATGTTGTTACTGTTCTTAAAATGTTTTACTTTTCTTTGTTTCCTTTCCTCACTCGGCTACTTTCCCTATTGGAGCCCCTGGGCTTATAGCATCCTGCTTTTACAACTAGGGTTGTAGCTTAGCAAGTAATGATGATGATGATGATGATAATAATAATAATAATAATAATAATAATAATATATCAAACCTTCTAAAACATCAAACCAAGTTTCATATTCATGACATATTCCCCTTCATTTCGCCAAGGATCAAAAGCTAATCACAGAGCAATTATTGCACCTTTCCATCGGGGGTACCTACCAGTAAGAAAGTGCATAAATTGCGGAAAAAATCACATGCAATATCCTTTCCTAGGCAGATTAATTGAAGTCCAATACGTTACGCGTGAGTTGAACACCGCCATAAAAAAGGTTTATTGAAAATTTTAGTAAATTTTAGAGTACGCTGCAAAACGTGCATTTTAGCCTGCATGCAATAGTCGCATTAGCCCGGAGAAAAGGGCCTGAGGTGACTTACATTCGGTGAGACTTTCTGGAAACTGCTGAATTACAGGACATTATTAAGCGAGGAAATGCGTGTCCCTCTGCTTTCTTATGGGGAGTTTTCTTTTCGTAAATTGCAAATGATTAATGCCTTCTTTATACAGGGCTTTGACCGTTTCGCTCCTTGGTGCTTAAATGGTGTTAGAAAATTGATAGAGAGTTTCTAATGAAATTGGTGCTTAAATTTCAAAGGTTTTTAACAAAATTGGCGATTAACTTGCGAAGGATTAAAACAAAAATGTTGCTTAAATTGAGAAAGTTTCAAACAGAATTGGTGCTCAAACTACGAAAGATTTTGGTGCTTGGTTTACAAAAGTTTCAAACAGACCTGGTACTTAAATGGAGAAAGTTTCCAAAAGAATTGATGCTTACGTTGCAGAAGTTTCAAAATGAAATGAAGTTTAAATGGAGAAAGTTTCCAACAGAATCAGTACTTAAATTTTGTTAGTTTTAAACAGAATTGCAAAAGTTACAAACAAAAACGATACTTAAATTGGGAGGGTTTCAAGAAAAAATTGGAACTTGAATTGCGAAAGTTTCAAACATAAGAAGAGCTTGAATTAAGATCATTTTAAACTGAATTGGTTTGTATGGTTTTAAAGGCCGTTCGTGAATGGCAGAGGCAAAGGACAGTGACATTTCCCTATCAAGCTAGGACCCAGGAGGGCCAGGCAATGGCTATTGATAATTCAGCAGACAGACCTATAGGCTCCCCCTCCAACACTCCATCCGTAGTTCACAAGGATGGTGAGGTTGCAGTGACATAAGAACTAACTCGAACCCCAGTTCACCAGTGAGGGACGTTACTACATCGGCCACCTCAACCCTCAAATAACGAGTTTCAAACAGAAACAGCGTATAAATTACAAAAGATTCTTAAGAGTATTTTTGCTTAAATGTAGAAACTTTCCAATGGAAATGGTCTGTATTATAATTATCTAAATCCTATGGAAGACAAATAAATTTGGCCTATATCCTATCAAGGATATTATGACTACTGAACTGAACTGTGACGGAAGTACCTGGTGGTTACTCGATTGTGGTCGATTGCCGATAGGGTGAAAAATAATAAAGGACTAACAACCTTATCTCATGAAGAGATAAGACTTAGGATAAAGACTTATGTGTATGTATGTATGCATGTATATACGCAAGAAAGCTTACAGACCGACACGAACTGGATAGACAAAAGGAAAGTTATATACTTATCAAGGAGTATTCATTTAAGTTACTAAAATAATGATAATCATAAGAATAGGATATATTTTTCCTCATGAATGCTTGTAAGTACAAAACACAGTTCGATAAGATATAATTTAACTAATATGTACAGTTACAGTGAATGGAAAGATACAATAAGACCACATCCTGGTAAAAAGAAAAAAATAATAATGCTTCTGAAAGTCAGTTCGACTCAACCTCAAGATAATAATTCAAATCCACTTACCGAGTATATACAAAATTGGAAAAAAAATCGTATTGAAATTTCTGGCTTGATAGATGAGCCGAAAAAACAAAAATTAATAATCCTTGAAAAGACTTCAAGAAAAGGTGTAGCTTAAGCCTTTCCTTTCATCCCTTGCTATTTATGGTCTCAAGTAAATCATACCTCATTATGAAGCTCTTTGTTTGTTGATTACCATTTGTGTGTTCTGTGAGCAAGAATCATACTCAGTCTTGTTATATCCAACAGCCTTTCATTGATGAGGTCAGCTTTATTTCAATTGCCTTCGGGTGAAAAAAAAATCTTCTCCAGATATAGTAACCTCAGATTATTCAATCTTCTTTATTTTTCTTTTATTTTCGTTTAAGAATGGTAGTGTAATTCCATGTTCAATTTGAGTTTCTTAAAAAATGCTTTACCTGAAAGTCAAAATGATCTATTTTGTATAAAATTAGTTTCATATTTACTCTATTGAATACTTATACGAGGTGCCTTCTTTATTTTAGGCATATGCATGACCAAAATTGTTTTGATGATAACATCTAATGAACTAATAAGACAAACAAGGCATATACAATAAATAATAATAATAATAATAATAATAATAATAATAATAATAATAATAATAATAATAATAAAAATAACAATAATAATTCACTCAATTTCACCGATAGTACTTTTAATAGCAATACAATCAAAACCGCTAATACAATTTAATTGAAAACGATAATAAAGTAACAAACAAAATGAACAACAACCGCGTACCATCAAACTTCTCAAAAAAACATCCTTTGCTTGAAATGGAAGAAAAT
>NC_090738.1:29257885-29265385 GCF_036898095.1 Palaemon carinicauda | reverse complement strand
GAGAGAGAGAGAGAGAGAGAGAGAGAGAGAGAGAGACGTGCCTTTGGAGGCTGTTCCGTGAACCAGAGGGGCCGCAGGCGGTGAGTGTGTGTGGGGGGGGGACGAGTCCCAGCAATAATTCAGTAGTTACATGAACATGGTGGGTCTCACTGCGGGCCCGTCCACATGTCAGCACCGGTCGTAAATCAACTCGAGGAAACACCGCTGCCAAGGTCCTCCTCCTTCAGGTCTTTTTGCCCGCCGTCATGCCGGGAAGCCTTTCGCATCTTCTCTCTCTCTACCGGGATCCTGATTACCGAAAGGGCACGATAGACACGCCGTTACGATATCCTTAATTCCGTGTCGATTTAAAGACCTAATCGCCGTAAAAAGAATAGCAAAGAATACGATATCTTTCGTTTAAGGAAGCAGGTGGCGGTGCTGCCCCCCCCCCTCTCTCTCTCTCTCTCTCTCTCTCTCTCTCTCTCTCTCTCTTACTCCCCAGGGCGACCAGCAACCCTAACATACATACAAGCCAACACGTCCACTTTTCTTTATTCTTTAAACTGATGGCTCGCCTGGTGCATATTTTTTCCAGCAGCGGCCTCGGCCCCGCAGGAGTGATGGGCATCGACTCTGATTTATTTCTAATAATGAATGAAACATGTTGGTGCCTTCTGATCTAAAGGGAACAACTCGTTAGAGGGGGAAGGGGAGATGGGGAAGGGGAGAGGGGGAGGGGTAGAGGGGAAGGGAACGTGTAGACGGGGTTTATATCGATGGGTGTAGAATGGATGGGCGGATGTAAGTAGAACAGAGTAAAACGCAGAGAGAGAGAGAGAGAGAGAGAGAGAGAGAGGAGAGAGAGAGAGAGAAGAAAATGGCAATCTATAAGTAAAACCTGTATAGAACATCCTGTGGTACATTTAATTTACTTTACACCATAATTAATGTTTTTACCACCACCCTTTCTTGACTACAACATTATCCGTTTTCTTTACGACTCGCGGGCTTGGCAGGAAAGTCGAGAAAAAGTCCATGATTTATCACTCGTCGACATACGGCCAGCCCTAATCTTTCATCATTCTTGAGCCATTTCTCAGCCGCTAACAGTCGTAACCGTGAGGTGAATGTGGCTCTCAGGAAGGAAGCCCAGGAAGTTACCGAGGGCGGCAGTTTAGCGAGTGAAAAGTTGCGAACCGATTGAACGAAAATGGGAGGGGAGGCTGAAGCATATGTCAGTGTCGCTGGCTGCCAAAACATCCAACGGTGGAGTTTTCCTTCTATCATTTTACTTTTCCGAAAGTTTTCATTTACCTCTTCCTCTGAGACCACACTCCTCCTCATTCCCCTCCTCCTCTTCCTACTCCACCTCCTCCTTCCTTTCTTCCTTATTCTTTCTGTCTCTCTGCCTCTCTTTCATCAACCTTTCTTACTTCGTCTACGATAGATTTTTTCTAGAATTTTACATTTCCTAAAAGTTTTTATTCATTATTTATCGGAAAATTTATTCTCTCTCTCTCTCTCTCTCTCTCTCTCTCTCTCTCTCTCTCTCTCTCTCTCTCTCTTAACTTTACTGTATTCTTTGGTGCAATGGAATTTACTTTCTACAATTCAAATTCTCCAAAAGTTCTCAATACTTCATCTCAAACCTTCCTATCGACATTTCTTTAATATTTCTCTCTCTCTCTCTCTCTCTCTCTCTCTCTCTCTCTCTCTCTAACCTTTACCGTATTTTTTTCTCTCCTTTTTTAAACACAAGCCCATGTACGAGATCCTCTTTTTTTTAATATTCTTCCCTCGACCGAACTGCTTCTGGAATATGTATTAATATCTTAATTATACAGAGCATCTGTAAACATTACAAGGTTATAGATTGGCTTGCGTGGAAAGCCGACGTGCCTCCCATTTGGTGTTGAAAGGTCAGGGAGACGAGATGGATGATGTTGTCCGTTTACTTATTTAGCCCATGTCTCTCCCTGTCACGACCCCCGCTAACTGAACAAAAAATACATTTGTCGGTGATGCATAGCGCGGACCCCTTGGGAATACTTACAAGTACTGCCCGGCGGAGGAGGAGGAAAAGGAGAAGAAGGAGGATTAGGAAAAAGTATATGAAGGAATAAGAGAGAGAGAGAGAGAGAGAGAGAGAGAGAGAGAGAGAGAGAGAGAGAAGGAACTTTTTGGAGAATTGGAATTGTAGAGAATAAATTTAATTGGATCAAAGAATACGATAAAGGAGAGAGAGAGAGAGAGAGAGAGAGAGAGAGAGAGAGAGAGAGGGTTGAGAACTTCTGGAGAATTAGAATTGTAGAGAAAAATTCCAAGGATCAAAGAATACAATAAAGTTGAGAGAGAGAGAGAGAGAGAGAGAGAGGAGAGAGAGAGAGAGAGAGAAAAGTTTTGAGATGAAGTATTGAGAACTTTTGGCAAATTAGAGTTGTAAGAGTAAATTCCATTGGATCAAAGAATACAATAAAGTTGAGAGAGAGAGAGAGAGAGAGAGAGAGAGAGAGAGAGAGAAGGTTTCAGATAAAGTATTGAGAACTTTTGGAGAATTAGAATTGAGAGAGAGAGAGAGAGAGAGGAGAGAGAGAGAGAGAGGAGAGAGAGCATAATGGTTTGTCCGCTTGGTTGGTTTCAGGCGTTGTTAAGTCTTTCATTATTTCTGTTTCTTTTATGAACCGTTTTAAAGAAAAAAAAAACTCTCGCAATGATGCCTTAGGATTGATGTATGGTCAGTGGATGCATATTTGGCTGCACAAGGTAAGGGAGAAAGGGGTGTCTTTGAACGTTGGTTTTTAAAAAATGATAATAATAATGATTATAAGAACTAGGATCCATATTTCTTTTGCATATGCTTTGTTAACACTTGAGATAATAACAATAATGATAAAAAATAGTTTTTTGGTTTTTGTATCAGTTGTATTTTCAAATCTATGACATAAATGGCAATAGTTACTGCTTTGATGGGTAACATTATTGTCAAAACTAATTGCTACTATAGAATGTATTCGACTTACATTCTGTGGTTATTATCATTATTATTATCATAGTAGTAGTAGTAGTAGTAGTAGTAATTTTAATTTGCAGTCTGTTCCGTCTTTATAATATCTGCAATATAAATGCTTTTGGCCTTGTACGATAAAAAGCGTATAATAAAATAAAAGCTAGTGTTACTAATACTAGTATTACTAATACTAATTACTAGTATTACTAATGTCCGGGTTATTATTATCATTACCATTATCAAAATATTCTAAATAAAGAGGTAAAAATTCAATGCTCTATTTCACGTAGGTTTGAAAAATACACGAGATATGGGTTCCATCTTCTGTAGTACTTTTCTTACCCAGACGACAAAGACAATGCCAGTTTTTAAGTCAGTTTTATATAAAAATCTCTAAGATCCTGATAATCAAATTTTAGAATTGATTGATGAATAAAAAAAAAAAAAAAAAAAAAAAAAAAGTCTTAACAAAGAAACTGATAGTAGACTACTTCTAAATTTCAACATTACTTAATATCACTGAAGGTATTTGGTGGTACAAAATATTGAAAACAATAATAATGTTAGAATAAGGATAATATATTTTTTTTTCTTTACGGTAAGGGTGCACTCTATATACAAGAACCTAAAAAAGGCATACCGAAAAACCTTATCTGTTATAACGCCAAATAAAAAATACAATAACAGAATGCCAGAATGGCAAACAACATTACGAACATTGAAAAATATACAGTACACAATCAAATACTCAACAAGGTGTGTGTGTGTGTGTGTGTGTGTGTGTGTGTGTGTGTGAGAGAGAGAGAGAGAGAGAGAGAGAGAGAGAGAGAGAGAGAGAGAGAGAGAGATGCATATATTCCATCACTGCGCTGCCATAATACATCTACTTTGACGACACGTGGAATTACGTAATTCGCATGGCGGACATAGTAATAGGTACTTCATTTCAAGAATGATTAAAAAAGGAACATTCCTCTTCACAAGGTGTGAGTGAAAAATTAGTGCATTTATTTTCATTATTATTATTATTATTATTATTATTATTATTATTATTATTTTCTTTTGTAGGTCAATCTAAAATCAGAGCTAGAAAACCAGATTGATAGAACCCTAAGGGGTACCTAAGATATAGGGATGGGGGTTTTGGGGGGAATCTCTAGGTCTATCACCTGAGTCATCAGCAGCCATTGCCAGGCCCCTCCTTGGTCCTAGTTTGGGTGGAGAGGGGGATTGGGCGCTGATCATATGTATATATAGTCAGTCTCTAGGGCATTGTCCTGCTTGATAGGGCAATATTCCTTGCCTCTGCCATTCATGACTGGCATTAAAACTTTAAATGACAAAAGGCTAAAGATGAATAACAAAAAGGAAAAAATATCATCTTTTAAATATATTATTCTGGTTTTTTTTTATCATATTAAGGGGAAGGAGGCTAATAGATGCAGAGGGGTAGGCAGTTGTGTTAAATTAGATTTTGTCAAATCCAACCTACTTATACAGTGTGCTCTTAGTCGTACTTTTTTTACTGGATTCTATCAACACTTGTGAATTTAAATTTAACTACTTGAACACTTAATTTATCTATAAGTCTTAGTGATTAAATTTATATTTATTCACTGTACTGTACAATGGATATTCACATATATATGTGCTAATAGAGTTTGAATGAATTTATTCATGTCACTAGCTTCGAGAAAAAAAATATTTATACTTAAACCTATGTGTATGTAAAGCAGCTTGTAGAATCGATGATATATATGTGTATACACACACTCATATATATATATATATATATATATACACACGAAGACCTACATGGCTGAGGACTATGAAGCATGAAGCAGATGATGAATGGCAAAGTATTGATTTAAAAGCTCAAGATAGAGACGACAGGCGAAATCTATTAGAGGCCCTTTCATCAACAAGTAGTAGATGATACACACACACACACAAACACACACACACATACACACACACACACACACACACATATATATATATATATATATATAAATATATCTATATATATATATATATATATATAGAATAATATAAAACTATAACAAGAACCTTATGTTTGTCAACCACGTAGGAGATGGAATTGGGAGAAATACATTAAAATACAATTGCATCCGACAATAAGATTTAGTGAGAGCGGCATTGGATAGCAATGTAGCCCGGGGATCAATGATAGACTAAGTTAGAACTAAAGAGAAAGTACAGTTAAAAAAAAAGAAGAGAGAGAGAGAGAGAGAGAGAGAGAGAGAGAGAGAGAGAGAGAGAGATGGATTAGCTAAAGCTACGGAACAAGGAACCGACAGGAAGTAATAACATGTTTCAATAATAACACCAGCAAACAACGCCACATCACCAGACATCACAATTATCTCGAAGTGATCCGCAGTCAGACACACAAGGAATAAGCCATTAATCTTAAAAAAAAACAACAACAACAACAACAACAACGTTGTCGTATGACCAAGCAAACAAGCAAGCAGAAGAAAAGCGTTTGTGTAAATGCTTTTAATTTCTTTGAATGCATCCATCAGTAAGCGTTTGTGCCTTCGAGCAAAAAGTGCTGCTCGAACATTTTCAGAATAGATTATAATTATACGTTTTTATGAAGTCGGGGAGGATGTCCCCACTTACTTCAACAAAAGCTTATTAAAACGATTATATGCAATTAGAGTCCCACCAAATCTGACAAGTATGCGAGGGTCCCAACGGCGGGGTAAATTATGTCACATCAAGGGTAAAAAAAAAGGACTTTAAAATAGCAATAAACAAGGGTGGAAATAAGAAAATAAATAAAGATCGTGGGCTTTAAAAGGAGCATACGCATATTTGTTTTTTTTGTCTCGTCTCGTATTTTTAAGATGAGGATTAAACATGAATGCAGCTACAACTTCTAGCAATCATTTGAAGCAGTTTTGTCCATACTGGGAGATGGTTAATTGAGAGCATGTTGTTCATTGCTACCAGCACACATACACACACACATAGAGAGAGAGAGAGAGAGAGAGAGAGGAGAGAGAGAGAGAGAGAGTTGTTCACTGCTACCAGTGCACACAGAGAGAGAGAGAGAGAGAGAGAGAGAGAGACTTGTTCATTGCTACCAGCACAGAGAGAAAGAAATAAAGAGAGTATGAGAGACAGTTGTTCATTGCTACCAGGAGAGAGAGAGAGAGAGAGAGAGAGAGAGAGAGAGAGAGAGAGAGAGAGAAAAAAGTGGCATTGTCTCCAAGTCTCGGTGGCTGCTCATTCTGCAACATTTACGCCCGCCCTAATTGCACATAATTGACAGAACGTTCAGCTATAAATTGCAAGAATGAGATGTTATTGTACATGTAAATTAGTGTTAAATTTCTATGTTTCATTAATTGGCAAGGTGGTGCCGTGACATTAACAAAGGAACTTGTAAATAGTCTGTCTCCCATTTTTGCATAAAGGGATTTTGGGGGTTCCGATTTGAAAGGGGATATTTAAAGAATGTTGAGGTATAAGTGAGCATCTCCTAAAGAATAGAAGCTGACATAATGATATGAAAGTCATTATTTCAAAGAGTTTAGCTTAGTTGTAATAATAATAATAATAATAATAATAATAATAATAATAATAATAATAATATCGGTGATTTTTTTTTTTTTTTTGTAAAATTAAAGACATGGACGAGTAATATATGTAAATTTTTAGAAGGATATCATGATTTATATGCATATACTTCGCTGAAATAGAGACAGAGGTCAACATCAAGTACTGAAATATAAATGCATAAAACAAAAATTGTTCGATGAATATAACGATATTATTATTATCATTATTATCATTAAATGCTAAGCTACAACCTTAGTTGGAAAAGCAGGATGCTATAAGCCCAGGGGCCCCAACAGGGAAAATAGCCGAGTGAGGAAAGGAAACAAAGAAAAATAAAATATTTCAAAAACAGTAACATTAAAATAAATATTTCCTATATAAACAATAAAAACTATAACAAAACCAAGAGGAAGAGAAACTAAATAGAACAGTGTGCCCGAGTGTACCCCCAAGCAAGAGAACTCTAACCCAAGACAGTGGAAGACCATGGTACAGAGGCTATGGCACTATCCAAGACTAGAGAACAATGGTTTGATTTTGGGGTGTCCTTCTCCTAGAGGAGCTGCTTACCATAGCTAAAGATTCTCTTCTACCCTTACCAAGAGGAAAGTATAGCCACTGCACTATTACAGTGCAGTAGTTTAACCCCTTGAGAGAAGAAATGTTTGGTAATCTCAGTGTTGTCGGGTGTATGAGGACAGAGGAGAATCTGTAAAGAATAGGCCAGACTATTCGGTGTCTGTGTAGGCAAAGGGAAAGAACCGTAACCAGAGAGAAAGATCCAATGTAGTACTGTCTGGCCAGTCAAAGGACCAAATAACTCTCTAGTGGTGGTATCTCAACGGGTGGCTGGTGCCCCTGGCCAACCCACTATAGGTCGATATATCAAATAATTGTAAGAAACAAGGTAGGCTAAT
>NC_090738.1:29250385-29255385 GCF_036898095.1 Palaemon carinicauda | reverse complement strand
TATAAAATCTTGTTCATCATTCTATATTGGCGTCTTCTTTAACCACTTCAAAATCCTAACTCCTATCAAAATAAATAAATGTCTCTTTTTTCCCTGCAAATAAATACAAGCCTTAACACTCACATAAGCGTTCATGCGGACCACACGCACGCACAGGAACACCCAGGCAAGCACAAAGGATAGAAAATCAATTTCAGAAACAAGTAACCTATTAAAGAAAACGAAAATTGCACTGGAAATCATACCTATAATGAGCATGAACATAACGAAATAGAGAGAGAGAGAGAGAGAGAGAGAGAGAGAGAGAGAGAGAGAGAGAGAATATGAAATTGATTATTTTCAATAAATCAACACACCCCGTCGTTGATTACTGACATTTGGATATGATACCTCTCTCTCTCTCTCTCTCTCTCTCTCTCTCTCTCATGGAATATCTTACCGAATTATTCGTATTATTTGTATGTTTGTATGTGTATATATATATATATATATATATGTATATATATTGTATTTATATATATATATATATTCATATATATATATATATATATACACGCTGGTATAAATGCGGTACTAGCTGGCTTTTGGATATTAACAAATGAGAGAGAGAGAGAGAGAGAGAGAGAGAGAGAGAAATTTGATTTACTGATCACTATGCTGAACCAACACCAATATAACAATAAACAAACATAATTGAAAGCCTCAAAGGAACAAAAGAATTACAAAATAGAACCAGACTACAGTACCTCCTACATCACTTGCCAGCAAAAACAGACCGTAAATTATGAATAAAAAATACCTTAGAGCTTGAAAACAATATAAATTATACTTATTTTGTCAAAAAAAAACTATGTAGTCACAAACTCCCTCGAATACCAGGGTGGGTTTTGTTTGAGAAGGGGGGGGGGGGGCAGGAAGGGGCAGAGGGGCGGGGGGGTTACCAGAGGGGGTCAGGGGGGAAGCTTAGTTACGAAAATTCAACACCTATGATATATGAGCACTGATAATAGATATTGGGAGAGTAAGTACAGACGCGAGAGCATACGGCATTAGGGAGTATGAAATACGATCCCTGATAATAAAGAAGTCGATTCCCTTGCACGCAACATTGGATATATATTTGCTGTGAAATATGCTGATTAATGGGGAAGAACTAATGCAATGGTTTCCCTCCCCGACGGCCCCCGCCCCCCTGATTTATATTAATCTCTGTGTGTCCTGGCCTTCTCCTCTTCCTTGTCTCTCTTCCTCTTCCTCCTGCTCATTTCAATTCTTCCGCTATTCATAGATTTAGATTTATAGAATTTAGAACAGTTTCCTTAGGAAGGTCATTCAGTACCGAGGTACAAATGATGTAAAGGTTAAGAAACGTTGAAAAGCAAGATGGCAGTAGGTGGGAACGCGAAGTGTACTGTAGCCTATAAGAAAGCTAAAATGTGGGTGCAAATAACCTTTTGGAATACCTACAGTGCTCCACACTAGTGCACTGACAGCCCTAACACCCAACAGAGTTCACCTATGGCTGAGAACTTCAAATCATTCATTCATTCCCCACCCACATATATCTTTATTCTTCCTTCTTCTCCTCTGTCCTTCCCTATCTCTTATTTTACCTTTTCCTTCGACGTGTTTTTATTTGTTCCTTTCTGTTTATCAATCATCTCTTCCAACTGGGCGTTGGGTCTTCTCTAATCTCTTCAACAACCCGTCTATCCATTAAATTATCTTCATCTACACACACACACACACACACACACACACCCCCAAATCCCTTCATTCTATTTTTTCTCCACTTCCTACTCAACTCCTATTCTTTACCAACCCCCTTTCCCATTCTTCCAGTACTTGGCTGCGGCAGGTACATGATTTCTTCCTCTTCTTTTTTACCCAATTCTATCATTATCAAATTCGCACTTCGAGATAAACACAACAGCTGGTGGGTCGTAAATTCTTCTCTCGAAATAATCGATGTGATTTATTTACGTTCCGGTGGAGTCGAGGAAGATGTATTGAAAAAAAAAAAAAAAAAAAAAAAAAAGCGGGAGAAAACAAAATAAGTTTTACAAAACGGAGATAGCAATTGTTTGGAGCTTGTTCAGGTATATACATTATCAGGGATGGGAAGGAATAGTAATTTTCCTCTTACAAATAAGGGGGAAAGATCGACTGTGTTTTCTTTCACATAATCTGACTTTTGCATCTGTTCCTTAAGATGAACTAATGGGTCACTATGTTTTCAATAATATTCTAGTCAAGTTCACATCGTATGTTATCATTCCATTCAATTCCAGATCGTATTATAATATTCCAATCAAGTTCAGGACGTAGAATAATAATGCATCAAAGCTACTATTGTTTATAAAGATTTTTTGGTGCTGTTTAGGAAAATGGTGTTTCTTACTTAGCCAAATGGAAGTAATCTTTAAATGGATATTAAAAGTAACACATATTAGAACTTAGTAAAACAAGAATAATAAATAAAAAATGGATAATTTTTTCATAGTTCAACTGATATAGTAGATTAAAATTTTCATTGCAAAATGTTTAAGAGAGAGAGAGAGAGAGAGAGAGAGAGAGAGAGAGAGAGAGAGAGAGTATAACAAATATATACCCAAACAGGTATTCATTAAAATTTCCTAAATGTAATTATAAAATCATAAACACAGTAATGAAAAGGGAAGAAATTTGGCTTTTAAAGTCTTGCAAGAAATAATAATAATAAAAAAAAACTGTAATTTCCAAAAAACTGTTGAAAGTGGCAATACTTATTGCTTATGTTATTACAGTATTATTATTTTTATGATTTTTATTATTATTGGAAGACACATGCCTACATGACTAGGGACTATGAAAGGTGAAGTGGAAGAGGAATGGACAAGCATTGATTTAAAAGTTCAGGAGAGAGACGACTGGCGAAATCTAACCAAGGTCCTTTGCGTCAATAGGGAAAGGAGGAGATGATGATAATGATGATTATTTATTATCATCCAAATGCAAAATGTGAAAACATATGTTATGATGCTATTCTATACTTGGTAGAATTTCGGTATATTTTCATCCAATATTAGCTATTATCTTATCTTTTATTGGCGTTTATGTTTTTCTACCACGTTAGATATTTCAATAATACTGATCAGAATTATTATTATTATTATTATTATCATCATTATTATTATTATTATTATTATTATTATCATTATTATTATTACTATTATTATTATCATTATTATTATTATTATTATTATTACATCTAAGCTGCTATAACCCTAGTTGGAAAAGCAAGATGCTATAAGCCCAAGGGCTCCAACAGGGAACATAGCCCAGTAAGGAATCGAAACAAGGAAATAAATAAACTACTAGAGAAGTAATGCATCATCCAAATCAAATACTTTAAGAACAGTAACAACACTAAATTAGATCTTTCATAGATAAACCATAAAACTTAAGAAAAAACAAGAGGAAGAAAAATAAGATAGAATAGCGCGCCCCGAGTGTACTTTTAAGCAAGAGAACTAAATCCAAGACAGTAGAAGGCCACGGTACAGAGGCTACTGCACTACCTAAGACCATAGAACAATGGTGTGATTTTGGAATGTCCGTCCAGAAGAGAAGCTTACCATAACTAAAGTCTCTTCTACCCTTTTTTTCTTATATATTTTGGATTTACAGAGGTTCATTTTAACAAAGTAATCTTTATTTTTGACCTATGATTTCCAGTTTCTAGCATTGCCACTAACCTTTGATGTTAATTTTATGACATCAACATTGAGGCTACAAATCAGACTCAAAATAATATTTTCTTCTGTTTTCTTATTTGACCTTTCAGCTTATTGGAAGCTATATTTAGATCTTTTAACTGCATTTTGTAGTTTATGGAACTGCCACTAGGGTTTGGGAAAAATATAGTTATTCAATGACGCAATGATATTACCGATATCAAAACTTTTCCAGGATAATTCATTGTGATTAAATACAAATCCGTCAAGCATTTATCAATTCTTCTGTATCTTTAATTGTTCTTAAGATTATCTGGATAAAGAGGTATATGTATTAAGATTGAAAGTGTTTCTTCTGCAATAAATAAAGGATTAATAGGGCATTTCTTCATTTTGTCAGTCTCTCTCTTTAAAAATTATACTTCTTCCTTACCAACGTTATCTTTTCAGTTTTCTCCATCATGTCCTCTCCTCTCTTGTCTTGTCTTTACTTCTTCTTAATTCTTTATCCCATTCTCCTCCCTCCCAGATCATCCTTCTCCTACGTATTATCCTTTTCCAAGTATCTACCGTATATACTAATCTATTTTGTCTACCCCTACCACATGTTAATTTCAAATTCATATTGTTTACCATTTCTTTGCCATTTCTCATGATCCTCTTAATTTTCTTCCTATAATATTTCAAGTTCATTCTACCTCCTGTAGTTGTTCTCTTACAATTTCTACACTATTTTCTAAACCTTTACTCTTCCTATACCCTTCCCATTCCCTTTTATCCAAGTATTCTTCATAAATTTTTTATTTCAGTCATTCTCTTTTCCATCCTCTCTCAAGTTTAATAATCCTACTTTTGTCATTTCTACTTTATTTTCAATTTTCTACATCCTTCTTTATTTATTTCCATGTTCTATACCTACTTTGACCTCAGACGTTTTTCTTCTTCTTTTACTTTATCTTAACCCTCCACTTCATTAGCCCATCCAACCTCCAGCCCACCGAGTATTCTTTATAATTCTTAATTTCAGTCCTCTTTCCCATCTTCTCATAGTTTAATCATTTTACTCTCCTCAATTTTTTTCTATTATTATTATCATTTTCTACATCCTCCTATATTTATTTCCATGTTCTACATCTACTTTTACCTCAGACGTTTTCTTCTTCTTTTACTTTATCTTGACCCTCCACATCATTCCCCCCTCTTAACCTCCACCCGCCCCCAACCCACCTTCGCATAGAGCACGGCCGGACAAGTGGGCGTGCCGACACTTTATCAATTTCGGAA
>NC_090738.1:29236095-29241095 GCF_036898095.1 Palaemon carinicauda | reverse complement strand
CTTTTGAATATTTATGCTTGAATAATTTCATATACTTCTTTATATAAATTAATTCTCTTATATTGTTCATATTGAAAAATTGAGAAAATCAAACAACAACTGCATTGCTAGATTTCAGCCGAGGCATTTTTCGAATAGTCTATGATAACTTTCGTAATAAACCCTGCAGGGAAAGTCTTTTACTGTAGAAGGAAAGTCATAGAACTAAACATACTTGTGGCACTACCAGTTTAACGGAATGTAACGTAAGCAGATAAAACGTTTATATAGTGCGATTGGTGAATAGCATGTAGTGGGCCATGACCTAGTCTGCTTAACTCTAAGATCGGCAAACTAAACTGTCACAAAGCTTATTCGAAATAATCAAGATTCTGGGCCAAATATATCCTTCCTACGACAATTGTATGGTCGATTTCGGATATATTAACATAATATTAGGTTAGAGATACCTTAGAATATATCGCCCAGCTGTGATGTTCTTCCTGCAGATATTTGCGAATTCTGCCACAGACTCATTAACGTTTTGCATTCTGCTCTATCTTATACATTCATAATTCATCCAGGGAGGTTAAATATCATATACTGTGTGTATATATATATATATATATATATATATATATATATATATATATATATATATATATATACATATATATATATATATATATATATATATATATATATATATGTGTGTACATATATATATACATATATATATATATATATATATATATATATATATATATATATATATATATATATAATTATCTTCTCCTACGCCTATTGACGCAAAGGGCCTCAGTTATATTTCACCATTCGTCTCTGTCTCGAGCTTTTAAATCAATACTTCTCTATTCATCATCTCCTATTTCACGCTTCATAGTCCTCAGTCATGTAGGTCTGGATATTCCAACTCTTCTAGTGCCTTGCGGAGCGTAGTTGAAAGTTTGATGAACTAATCTTTCTTGGGGAGTGCGAAGAGCATGTCCAAACCATCTCCATCTGTCCCTCACCATTATCTCATCCACATATGACACTCGAGTAATCTCTCATTTAGTTTCATTTCTAATCCTGTCCTGCCATTTAACTCTTAATATTCTTGTGAGGGCTTTGTTCTCAAATCTACAAAATCTGTTTGATATTGTTGCATTGTCACACCACGAATCATGTCCAACGTTGCCATTCTTCATCCTCGGTTGTTATGACAGATCCATCTCTCTTTATGATGGTTATATGCTTCTTATTTGCCCCCGTGGAGATTTCATTAATAATTTTATGAGCAATTCTTACACCATAGCCACTCATTGCATTCATAGCTTTGTCAGCCTCATCTGCTTTACTGTCTAAATATTCTCTCCAGTCATTCCTGGCTTTTCTTTTGACTTCACTATCAATACTGGAATACTTAGTATGCTCTAACTTGTAATTTTCATTACTTCCTCGAAAACTTTCAACAATCAATTTCTGCCTTTGCCTCCTTTCTATAGTATCCCAAGTGTCATTTGATATCCATGGCTTTCTCCTTGTAACTGTGTGTCCCAAGACTTCACTACCAACTGACTAATATATGTTCTTAATATCACACCATTCTTCATTAATTCTCTGCTCTTTTTCTCATAAAGTCTCTAAGGCTGCAAATTGATTCCTACATTCAACTGCAAAGGTTTCTCTGTGTTCATCTTCTAATCTAGAAGCTTAGTTCTAGCAAACCTAGGTATTCTGTCTACATTTATGTTGGGTGCTTTCAGTTTTAATTTCAGTGTGGCAATGAGGAGCTGGTGATCATTACCAATATCAGCACCTCTATAGTTTCTCACATTTCTCAGTTCTCCTTCTCTCTTTATTAATGGCTATGTGATCTTTTCGTTTTTTGTAGTTGCCACACGGTGAAGTCCATGTATATTTGTGGATGTCCTTGTGCTGGAAAAAAGTACCTCCAATAACAAGATTGTTTGCTGAACAAATACTTATAAAATGGGCCCCATTTTCATTTGCAACTTCGCCAAGTCCTTCAACACCCATCACATTCTCTATGCCTTGATTAATCTTTCCAACTTTATCATTGAAGTCACTAATCACAATTTTCATATCTCTCTGGGATCTCATTTATTACACTCTGCAGTTCTTCATAGTATTCATCTTTCATTTCTTCAGGGCCATCATTTTTTGGTGCCTAACACACTATAATGCTCATATTTCACTGCTTTGATTTAAACTTTGCAAGTAACAGTCTGCTGTTTACAGCTCTCCACTCTTTTAATGCCTTTTCTGCTCTTGGTGTCATCTTCATTCCAACCCCTTCTCTTCCAAATGCATAATTTCTCCCTGAATAGATTTATATATATGTATTGCCTTGGCATTAAGATTTCCTTTCCAATTCCCTTACAACGTGTTTCACTTAGACTAGAGATATCTAAATTATACTTCATAAATTCATTCGCCACTTGCTGTAACTTCACAATCTTATTCATGGTTCGAACATTCCAATTATCAATTTCCAATTTTTCGTTAGTATTTATAAACCAGGAGATTCTTAGCACCCCGCTATACCCGTCATTCTCGCTTTCCATAGACTGACTCAATCCATAGAGGATTCATTAGCTGGATTCATCAAAGGATAGCCAGTTCCTTGTGATGCGCAGTGCCTATCTAACTAAGGCAAGTGACCCCTGCCGGTCCATACTAATTTTAGTAAGATCATCCGCCAGGCATCGAGGGTATAAGCCGAAGAGACGGCTTGTCTATTGCCTTAAACCCAATCCGAACCTTGCTGCCAGTGACTTCGAGAATTAGGGGGACATTTCTTCCACACCCAAAGTTCTCGTTACTTCACCAGGTTGCTCATCCGCTTATATAACCGTTGGGAAACATGGATTGCTTAGATATCCTGCCTAGCACGGTAAGATATACCGCCTAGCACGGTAGGATGTACCTCCCAGCACGTGGTTATAAATGTGTGTATATATATATATATATATATATATATATATATATATATATATATATATATATATATATATATATATATATATATATATATTAGGAATGCATCTGTCTCCCGTTACTCTGATCACTTGAAATCGTCAATCAAAATCAAACTAAAAGATACAGCTGATCCATTTAATTACCCCCCTCCCCCAATTATAATAAATAGTCATGCAATATATTTGAGCCATTTCTTTTAAATACCCTTTTCGTTCAATACATATCAAACATGTGTTGATCTAAAGCCAGTCACTCAACCGACACGTGTAGCTATACCTTGAAAGAGTTATTGCTGAAATATTCATCATCAATCTCTCTCGATTTATTAAATATTGTTGAAGCGAGAAGAGCCTTTGATGTAGAAAAAATATCTGAGACTCTTTGAAGTTAAAACCTTATGTTTGATTTGCATATTACATTGCTGGTTCTACACGCAGCTATTTTGCATTAAATGGGTAACTTGCTTTTATACAATTTTGGTTCCTACAACGAACGGCGTCAAGGTTGCATTCTCTGAACATGTTTCTTCAATATATATCAGGATATCTCGATCGTTAAAGCATATTCATTTACCATGCTGATAGTATGGTTCAAGTTCTCCTTCAATGGAGGGTCTCCTACTGTTACGTGATGTATATTCTAGATGGCAGCACCTGCAAGTTTTTTCTTGGAGCTCTGTTTTAGTAGGCACCCGCAGTTAGTGGGAATAAACGATGTTATTAACGATGTTATTATAACGATCGTTTTACTTGTCTGCCGAGAACGAAACATCTGATATTGGAACGTGCAGCTAGTGTCGGATCACTTTGACAAATTTTTAAAACGAAGAGAAGCAGTTTATGCCAGTTCCGCCTAGATTACATAGACACGTTGAAATTTGTAAATCAAGTGGTTCATTAGCACGTAACATTGAACAGATTCGACTAAAATAGCACATAAATGGTGTAAGATTTCACTTGATCTGTACAACCTCTTCTTTGACTAAACCCACGCTGTTCATCCTCTACCAGCCCTCCTGTTATCTATCTTACCTTCCCAATCAAAATCCTGCATTTGTAACATTTATTTTAAAGAGCTGGTTTATATCACCATGTTGTGGTGGCTGAGGTAACGTCCCTGAGTGGTGAACGCCAGACTGGGGTTCGACTCCCGCTCAAACTCGTTAGTTCCTTTGGTCACTGCAATCTCACCATGCTTGTGAGCTAGGGATGGGGGTGGGGGTGGAGAGCCTATAGGTCTATCTACTGAGTCATCAGATCTATTGCCTGGCCCTCCTTGGTCCTAGTTTGGGTGGAGTGGCTGCTTAGTGCTTGGGCACTGATCATTATGTATATATGGTCAGTCTCTAGGGCATTGTCCTGCTTGATAGAGTGATGTCACTGTCTCTTGCCTCTGCCATTCATTAGCGGCCTATAAGCCTTTAAAAGGGATATACTGTCGTTCTTGTATTAATATAACGTCTATATTTGCTCTCCTTTGATAGATTTTACCATAGAGACCGCTAGACGCCATCTTGCCACCATTTCGTAACAGAGATGTTCATAGCAATCCTTATATAATAAAACAAATCATTAACATGCGAACTGCTTTTGTTTTACCATTGGACTTGGATATAATCTTAAGTTATTAGATCAAAACAATACGAAGGATAAAAAGGCGTGGTGACAGTTTATTATTATTATTATTATTATTACTATCCAAGCTACAACCCTAGTTGGAAAAGCAAAATGCTATAAGCCCAGGGGCTCCAACAGGGAAAAATAGCCCAGTGAGGAAAGGAAATAAGGAAATAAATAAATGAAGAGAATAAATTAACAATAAATCATTCTAAAATAAGAAACAACGTCAAAACAGACATGTCATATAATAAACTATCAACAACATCAAAAACAAATATGTCATAAATAAACTATAAAAAGACTATGTCAGCCTGGTCAACAAAAAAGCATTTGCTCCAACTTTGAACTTTTGAAGTTCTACTGATTCAACCACCCGATTAGGAAGATCATTCCACA
>NC_090738.1:29213595-29231095 GCF_036898095.1 Palaemon carinicauda | reverse complement strand
GAAATTAAATTCTTTAGCTTTGGTAATGAATAGACGTAGTACATCACAGGAAAAATTACATTTTAGCTTTGATAATGACAAGTCATAGTATATACGTCATGTGAAAAATTACATTTCTTAGCTTTGGTAATGAATAAATATAGTACATCATGTGAGAAATTACATCTTTAGCTTTGATAATGAATAGACGTAGTACATCAGGTGAGAAATTACATTTTTTAGCTTTGGTAATGAATTGACGTCGTACGTCACTTGAGATATTATATTTTTAGCTTTGGTAGTGAATAGATTTAGTACGTCACGTGAGAAATTGCATTTTTAGCTTTTGTAATGAATAGACGTAGTACGTCTCGGGAGAAATTACATTTTTAGATTTGGTAATGAATAGACGTCGTACGTCACGTGAGAAATTACATTTTTAGCTTTGGTAATGATTAGGCGTAGTATGTCACGGGAGAAATTATATTTTTAGCTTTGGTAATGAATAGATTTAGTACGTCACCTGAGAAATTGCATTTTTAGCTTTTGTAATGAATAGACATAGTACGTCTCGGGAAAAATTACATTTTTAGATTTGGTAATGAATAGACGTCTTATGTCACGTGAGAAGTGCAGTTTTAGCTTTGGTAATGAATAGGCGTAGTATGTCACGTGAGAAATTAATTTTTTTAGCTTTTGTAATGAATAGACGTACTACGTCACGGGAGAAATTACATTTTTTGCTTAGGTAATGACTAGACGTAGTACATCACGTGATAAATTACATTTTGTAACTATGGTAATGAATAGCTGCAGTACGTCACGTGAGAAATTACATTTTGAGCTGTTTCCAAATCACAGCGTAGACGTAATGAAGAATAGGGAAGCGTGTCATTTCAAATCAGATGAACAATAAATGAAAAATCCAGATTAAATCAGAAGTGATAATAAAGTAATTAGTGGAAAACTACTTCGTATAACAACAATAAAAGAAAACAGAAACTATAAAAATCAGTTAATAAATCAACGCTGAGATATGCAAGTTGATATGCACTCAATGTCTCTGATATATAATCAATATTATTTATTGCGGAAATTTATTGATGGTGGTTTTCATGCATTTTTGCTACCTTAGTCCAGCATCTCTGGAAAAAATATCTGTGAAAATATATAATGAATCTGAAAGAATGAAAACTAACTTGTTTACAGTTTTATAGCATATATATATATATATATACTGTATATATATATATATATATATATATATATATATATATATATATACATATATATATATATATATATATATATATACATATATACACACGAGGGTAAGTCAAAAAGTTCCAGAAAAAATGAAATATACTCCTTTTTTTTTTTTTTTTTTTTTTTTTTTTTTAAAGAAATTCCAACACAATATTTCTAAATATCTACCATCTAACTCTATACACTTTTCAAGGCGCTGTTTCCAATTCTGAAACCCTTCTTTATAGAAATTTGGGGCATTTCCATTAAACCATGTTGAAACTGCATATATCGCAGCATCTAGGGACTCAAAACGGACCCTTTTTAAGTGTTCTTTTAGTTTGGGAAACAGGAAAAAATCTGAATGAGCTAGATCAGGACTATAGGGAGGATGTGGAAGAATTTCCCACCTAGATTTTTGTAGGAATTCTCTTGCAACCCTTGATGAATGTGCAGGTGCGTTATGATGATGGAACAAAATTCTGCGGTGCAACGTCCCTAGCCGGTTTTTAGCCAATTCAGTCTTCAGTTTTTGCAAAACCTCTTTGTAGTACTTCCCGGTGATTGTTTTTTGTCCTTCAAGGAAATCTATCAAAATCACTCTTTTGAAGTCCCAAAACACTGTTGCCATAACCTTCTGAGCAGATCTCGCCACTTTGAACTTCACTGGTGTAGCTGAACCACTTGGTAACCATTGCTTTGATTGAATTTCACTTTCTGGGTCATATTGATGGATCCAAGTTTCATCTCCAGTAACATTCCGGTCAAAAAACTCTGATTCATTTGATTAAATTTTTGTTAAAACTGCCAGAAAGAGTTCAGCTCCTTTGATGCAACTGGTCTTCGCGCAACGCTTTTGGGGCCCAACGTGCTGAAAGTTTACACAAACCAATATTTTCCTTTAGAAATGAAAATGCTGAACCATGGGAGATCCCATTCTCATTAGTTATCATATCAATAGTGATCAGACGATCTTCATCCGCTAGATTCTGCACCAAAGCCACGGTTCTTTCATTTGTTGCAGTTTATGGTCGTCCATTTCTTGGGTTTTCTCTGAGCTCCTCTCGACCATCCTCAAATCGCTTTATCCAATCATAAACATCTGATTTAGATGTAGAAAAATCTCCATAAACTTGTTGCAAAGCTTCAATAATTTTTTCCAGGTTTACAATCAAGCTTGGTCAGGAACTTTATATTAGCTCTGATCTCAAAATGTTGATTTTCCATGAGCTCAATAAATTACTTTTCTGAAGCAGATGTTAACACCGCTGTAGCAAGAAGATGACCGAGGTAATCAGTTTATATGGATCACTACATCACAGAGAATTGTTTGCCAAGGAATTGGGGTTTTTTATTCCTGTGTAAATACATCTTTCAACAATTTTGACTCACCCTCGTCTATATATATATATATATATATATATATATATATATATATATATATTCAGTATATACATATATATACATATATATATATATATAATATATATATATATATATATATATATATATATATATATATATATATATATATATCTGTATATATATTCTGTATATATTCAAACTTAATTTATTTATATCTTTGAATAATTTATTCCCATTTACTCACCCTGGCATTTCTAGCTACACCCTATTCATATTTCCCCCTTATACCTTTTATATGATTTCACCGAACAAATTTATCATTTTAGGCGTATACTTTGATTTCATATCCATTTAGATACTTTATGAAAAGTTCCCCATCAAAGAAGATAGACATTTCATAAGCCAGAGTGATCGTCCAGTCCATTTGTGATAGAGTTTTTATTATTATTTTTTTTTTTTTTTTTTTTCTTTTTTTTTTTTTTGTAGCGAATAAAATTCGTATCAATTTCGAAATGTCACCGCTTTCAAATGATCGCCAAGCGCCGGCCGAAATGTCAACAGGTGTCAATTTAAAAAGCATGTATCTGGAAATTCAAATAAATTTTAAGTGTCCACCGACGCACCGAATAAAAAAAATCTAAATGTCACTCATTTTAAGCTCTATATTCAGCTAATGGATAGAAATGCGGGGAAAGAAAATTACGGTGTTGGGGAGTTCTTTCATCATGTAAATATATAATTGATATGCGTGTATATATATATGTATATATATATATATATATATATATATATATATATATATATGTATATATATACATATACATATACATATATATATATATATATATATATATATATATGTAGGCCTATATTCATATATATATATATATATATATATATATATATATATATATATATATGTAGGCCTATATACATATATATGCCACACAGACAGACATATGTATATATATATATATATATATATATATATATATATATATATATATATATATATCAATGTATGTGTAGAAATGTTTGGAAGATTGAAAGACGTGCACGTATTTAGGGGTATGGCTAACGGTATGTCTGATCATTTTTTGGTGGAAGGAAAATTAGTTGTAGCAAAAGAGTGAGGGAATAGAGTAGGTGGATGTAAAAGGGAGCTAATGAGGGTTGAAGAGCTAATAAAACCCGGGAGTAAAAAGTAGATATCAAGAAAAGTTGAAAATGGCATATGACGAGGTGAAAGTAAGAGAAACTGGTAATTTAGAGGAGGAGTGGAAGTTAGTAAAAGAAAATTTTGTTGGGATTGCAAGTGATGTGTCTGGCAAGAAGTTTGTTGGAGGCAGCATGAGGAAGGGCTGTGAATGGTGGAACGAAGGAGTGAAGGTAAAAGTGGAAGAGAAAAAGAGGGCTTTTGTGGAATGGCTGCAGAGTAATAGTGTAGAGAAGTATGAAAGATATAGAGAGAAAAATGTGGAAGTAAAGCGTAAGGTAAGTGAGGCAAAGAGGGCAGCTGACCTGAGGTGGGGTCAGGGATTGGGTCATCCATATGAAGAGAATAAGAAGAAGTTTTGGAAAGAAGTGAAAAGAGTAAGGAAGGCTGGCTCAAGAGTTGAAGAGACAGTGAAAGATGGAAATGGAATGTTGTTAAAAGGAGAGGAGGCAAGGAAAAGGTGGGAGGAGTATTTTGAAAGTTTTCTGAATTTTGAGGAGGCAGATATAATTGCTGTTGCAGGTGTTGAGGTGCCGGTGATGTGAGATGAGAATGAGAGAGAGAGATTACAAGAGAGGAAGTGAGGAGAGCACTAGACGAAATGAGAGTAGGAAAAGCATCTGGTATGGATCGTGTGAGAGCTGAGATGTTGAAGGAAGGGGGTGTGACTGTACTTGAATGGTTGGTGAGATTGTTTAATATGTGTTTTGTGTTGTCAATAGTACCAGTAGATTGGTTTTGTGCGTGTATTGTACCACTATACAAGGGTAAGGGAGATGTGCACGAGTGTTGTAATTCAAGGGGTATTAGTTTGTTGAGTGTAGTTGGTAAAGTGTATGGTAGAGTACTGATTAATAGGATTAAGGATAAAACAGAGAATGCAATCTTAGAAGTACAGGGTGGTTTTAGAAGAGGTAGGGGTTGTATGAATCAGATTTTTACAGTTAGGCAGATATGCGAGAAATATTTAGCAAAAGGTAAGGATGTGTATGTTGCGTTTATGGATCTGGAGAAAGCGTATGATAGAGTTGATAGGGATGCAATGTGGAATGTGATGAGGTTATATGGAGTTGGTGGAAGGTTGTTGCAAGCAGTGAAAAGTTTCTACAAAGGTAGTAAAGCATGTGTTAGGATAGGAAATGAAGTGAGCGATTGGTTTCCGGTGAGAGTGGGACTGAGACAGGGATGTGTGATGTCACCATGGTTGTATAACTTGTATGTTGATGGAGTGGTGAGAGAGGTGAATGCTCGAGTGCTTGGACGACGATTGAAACTGGTAGACGAGAATGACCATGAATGGGAGGTAAATCAGTTGTTGTTTGCGGATGATACTGTACTGGTTGCAGATGCAGAAGAGAAGCTTGGCCGATTACTGACAGAATTTGGAAGGGTGTGTGAGAGAAGGAAGTTGAGAGTTAATGTGGGTAAGAGTAAGGTTATAGATGTACAAGAAGGGAAGGTGGTGCGAGGTTGAATGTCATGTTGAATGGAGAGTTACTTGAGGCGGTGGATCAGTTTAAGTACTTGGGGTCTATTGTTGCAGCAAATGGTGGAGTGGAAGCAGATGTACGTCAGAGAGTGAATGAAGGATGGCAAGTATTGGGGGCAGTTAAGGGAGTGGTAAAACATAGAGGGTTGGGCATGAATGTAAAGAGAGTTCTATATGAGAAAGTGATTGTACCAATTGTGATCTATAGATCGGAGTTGTGGGGAATGAAAGTGACGGAGAAACAGAAATTGAATGTGTTTGAGACTAAGTGTCTAAGGAGTATGGGTGGTGTATCTCGAGTAGATAGGGTTAGGAACGAAGTAGTGAGGGTGAGAACGGGTGTAAGTAATGAGTTAGCAGCTAGAGTGGATATGAATGTGTTGAGGTGGTTTGGCCATGATGAGAGAATGGAAAATGGCTGTCTGCTAAAGAAGGTGATGAATGCAAGAGTTGATGGGAGAAGTACAAGAGGAAGGCCAAGGTTTGGGTGGATGGATGGAGTGAAGGAAGCTCTGGGTGATAGGATGATAGATGTGAGAGAGGCAAGAGAGCGTGCTAGAAATAGGAATGAATGGCGAGCGATTATTACGCAGTTCCGGTAGGCGCTGCTGCTTCCTCCGATGCCTTGGATGACCGCGGAGGTAGCAGCAGTAGGGGATTCAGCATTATGAAGCTTCATCTGTGGTGGGTAATGTGGGAGAGTGAGCTGTGCCACCTAAGCAGTACCAGCCGAACTCAGGCTGGGAGGAACATAGAGAGGAGACGTCCCATTTTTTGTTTCATTTGTTTGATGTCGGCTACCCCCCAAAATTGGGGAAGTGCCTTGGTATATGCATGTATGATGTGTAGAAAATGACTGTCGTATATATATTTATGATACACACACTATGTCCACAGTCAAAAAAAGGTACTGTATTTTGTCCATCAATTAATCTTATAAGTGGAATTAAATACTTCCCCCATGAAATGTGCTTTTTTTTTTTTTGTATAGTTTTGCAATATTTTTGGAGATTTTATTTCTCATTTTTTTGTTACAAATACTGGAATTCTCTCGAAGTTGAAAAATACGAAGCTGTCATTTCGTTTGGTACGTTGAAAGCTGTACCATACTTAGAAATATTGATAAGCACTATGATGTTTTCAAAGTCATTTCGCGATATACGGAAATGTTTATTGTTTATTGTTATTAATTTCATCGTATCAGTGAAATGCTGAAATTGCGTTAAAATAATATTCTCAGTTTGGAGTCCTATTGCTTCAAATACTATATAGCAAACTCAACCTGTAATTTAATTTTTTTACAAATACTAGAATTGTCTCCCAATTTGAAAAGTAAAAAACCGTCATTTAGTATTGGCAGTTGAAAACTGTACCATTCTTTGAAATATTGCCCAAAAACTATCATGTTTTCAGTCATTTCATGATGTAAGTAAAAAACTAGAGAATAATGTTATTAATTTCGTCCTAAAGATTGAATACTGTACTGAAGTTGAATAACTTAAAAATGATATTCTCTGTTTGGAGTACTGATGCCTCAAATACTATATAGTAAACTTATACTATAATAAAAGATTATTAACCCTTTACGATCTGAGTGATGAAAATATCGAAATCATACAACTCACGTCCTTCTATAAGTGGAAGACCATAAAATTTATGTAAGACGTTATTTAATGGATGTGTATAAAGGTTCAGTTATCTAAACTAGAAGAGGCTCTTGCTAAGGAGTTATAAAAACATTTGTTTAATAATCCTCCATCCATGTCTCGAATGGCAACTTAACTTCCCTTAATTCGAACTAACCCACCCCTCGTTCATCAACCCGTACTTAGACCTCCCCTCCTCCTCCAGCCCATTGCTACCCCTCTCCTACCTGCTCCCCCTCCTCTACACTCGACCTCGGCAAACAACTCCTTCAAGTCACCGCAGAAGAACGGAACGTTGTCCTTCAAGTATCACCTCGCTATCAAAAGCGGATGAAATAAGGCATGACAGCCAAAGCAATAAAAGGGATACGCAAATAGAGAAATATAAATCTCGCGTTTAACGGATCGTTTGTGCTGGTCGAGGGGGGAGGAGGGGCGTGGCTGGCTCCGGGACTGGAGACCCTCCCCCCCTTCTCTTTCTCTCTCTCTCTGAGCCAAAGCAAAGTGGGACCGAGATTGAGGAGGTGTTAGGAAAACGCCGGCTATCTCAGACATAACACATAAATTCTTTACGGCCTCAAGATCTATCAAACTCTTCAAGACAACTGAAAGAGGGTGTTTGGTAGGTCAGTGAACTTTCGAGGAAAATTTGATAAAGAGAGAGAGAGAGAGAGAGAGAGAGAGAGAGAGAGAGAGAGAGAGAGAGAGAGAGAGAGAGAGAGAGAGAATGTTCTTTACTTAATGTAACATCACTGTACCCTTATTGTAACTGTATATGGCTTTTGCTGAAATAAAGGTGATTATTATTATTATTATTATTATTATTATTTAAGTTTTTATCATAGTCTTTATCGAATGTGAGTGATTCTCCATACTCTTTTCCAACCTGGCTAAAACCCATCGTAGTTGAATAACCACCAGGTACCTATATCACTATAATGACCAGGAGAAGTAAATATACTAAATTCGTGCGTATTCATGTATGTCTATCAGAACGTAATTAGTGTACGCGACCCGCCAAAAATGGCGGCTAAATATTTAGATACGCGCACACAGATTTATCTCTTCCCATTCCCTTCCCTTTTTCTAACTACAACCCCTCTCACCAGGGTATGACTACTCACCCTCTCCTCTGCCCTATGTATGGGGAGACACCGAGTAGTTATATGCCTGGCAATGATGCTGAGTGTGACCTGAAAGGTGTTTGTATATATATATATATATATATATATATATATATATATATATATATGTGTGTGTGTGTGTGTGGGTGTGTGTGTGTGCTCTTTATTATATAGGGAAGATACGAGAAAGTTAGGGCAAAGGAATTCCTCTCTCTCTCTCTCTCTCTCTCTCTCTCTCTCTCTCTCTCTCTCTCTCTCTCTCTCTCTCTCTCTCTCTCTCTCTCTTTGTTATTTTACGCTCGACTGGGGGTAAGAGCAGTGTTTGCCATCTGCATCAATCATGACCCGAAGCGGTATGAACGCGAAGCCTTGTTTATGAAAATGCTTTCTAAAAACAAAAAAAAGGGAGACTTTGTGTTTGTGTTTGTAATATTGGAGTGATATTAATGATTCTTTTTGATCTTCGCGCCGTCTGTACTTGAATGTTTAGATATATTGCCTGGTGATATACGTGTTCATGCATATATCATGCACTTGAGGCCTGTTGAGTCTTGAAAGGTTGGTCTCCTTTGGTTCGCCCCGGCAAATATTTGATATTTATATATTTATCCTGGTAATAATGATAGTGAATATAACTTGATAATACTACTACTTATGAAAATAATAGTGGTTAACTTAACTGAGGGTCGCGTATAATACAGAACGTAGGTACTTTTAAGATAAAAATACATAAATTTGATAGATTTATTAGTAACAAACTCCAAAAAATACAGTAATATGATAGATTTATTAGTAACAAACTCCAAAAATACAGTAATATGATAGATTTATTAGTAAGAAACCCCAAAAATACAAACATATGATAGATTCATTAGTAACAAATTCCCAAAAATACAGAAATATATATTTATTAATGATAAACTCCTAAAATACAGAAATATGATGGATTTATTAGTAACAAATTCCCCCCCCCACAAAAAACAGAAAAAAAGTAGATTTATTCGTAACAAACTCCACAGAAATACAGAAATATGATAGATTTATCTGTAACAAACTCCAAAAATACAGAAATATGATAGATTTATTAGTAATAAACTCCAAAATTACATAAATATGATAAATTTTTTGGTAGGGAACTCCAAAAATAAGAGAAATACGATGGATATAAGTAGCACATACTCCATAAGGATGTTGATGCAAACACCGGTAAATACTATTATTATTATAATTATTATTATTATTATTATTATTATTATTATTATTATTATTATTACTTGATAAGCTACAACCCTAGTCGGAAAAAGCAAAATACTAAGCCCGAGGGCTCCAACTGGGAAAATAGCCCAGTGAGGAAAGGAAATAAGAAAATTATAAGTAATTAACAGCTAAAATAAAATATGTTAACAACAGCAACATCATCCAAAAAATTCTCCACATATAAACTATGAAAACTTTAAAAAAACTGACAATTGTTTATGTCAGGAATGGAGTCGCTCAATTTTCCTTAAGGATGGAGTTTGAACTAACTTTCAGTTCTGAAGGAAAGATGGTCACGTGACCTGAGGTGTCATTCGTATTTAAACTTGTCGTGTGACCTGAGTTCATCGCTGTCTTGCCTTTGTGTCAGGATCCACTGTCACATCAAATGTGCACTGAAGTTTCAAGTCATTCTTTTGGCCTTAAAATAATTTCATTAATATTATTATTATTATTATTATTATTATTATTATTATTATTATTATTATTATTATTATTATTATTATTATTATAAGCCAAGCTAAAACCCTAGTTGGAAAAGTAGGATGCATTATTATTATTATTATTATTATTATTATTATTATTATTATTATTATTATTATTATTATAAGCCAACCTACAACCCTAGTAGGAAAGGCAGGATGCTATAATCCCAAGGGGTTCAACAAGGAAAAATATTTCAGTGAGAAAAGGAAACTAGAAAACAAACAAACTAATAGAAAAGTAATAGCAATCAAACTAAAATATTTTAAGATTATTAACAATATTAAATCAGATCTATCATATATAAACCATAAAAACTTCATAAAAAACAAGAGGAAGAGAAACAGGATAGAAGGAACCCTATCCATTGAGGTCTAGCCTTTGCTTATTAGACCACTTTTGAGATTCAAGAACACCATTAGAGACGTAAAATAAAGGCAATAATAACGTACTGACGTCTCCAGTGACAGTTGGACTCCCCACGAGGCAAAATCTTTCAGTAAAGGCTTTTGCTCTCAAACCAACAGTTACAGATAACCCCACGACTAAACAACAAAGAGGGAGAAGAAGAAGAAGAGGAGGAGAGGGGGAAAAAAATGTTGTCGGCGAAGAATCTCACACTGAATATGTTAAGCGTGTCTTCCCAAAAGGATGTGATGAAATCAGTGCTGGAGATCATGTTTCTTCAGTTGACATGACTGGGTGCGAGAGGCCGAGCTTTTGGGGGTTCATGTCAGTGCCGCTTTATGTGGGCAAGTTAACGGCCATGTTAAGGACGAATGCAAGGAGGTGTCTCTTTTGGGTTGGACGACTTTAGCAGAGTTTTTGGGCTACTTATTGGTCGGTATTTGCTGAAATAACTAATTGCACTGGAGAAAATCAAAATAATGTTCTCGGCTGAGAAATTACCAATTCTAGTCGTGATTAGAAATTAATCATACTAATGATGTTAGTCTTTACGCATCGAAATTCTTATGTTTGATTAGTGAACCAGAGTAATTAAGTATATATATATATAGATAGATAGATAGATAAATAGATAGATAGATAGATAGATATAAATTAATCATACTAATATTGTCAGTTTTTAGATATCATAATTACTCCGGTTAAAGCGCATCACGTTTTTCATGTTTAATTAGTGAACTAAGCTAATTAACAAATGACATATATAGATAGATAAGAAAGGATTGCTATGAACAAATCAGGTCTTTGAATGGTTAAACATTCACTCTCTGAATCCACACGGACGGCATGACTGTAAATGCCATCCCTTGTAATTTACAACCCCAGCTTTTGAATATGGAACACAGTCGTTCCGGCAGCGGGCAATTAACAAGGGCCATAACCACAAAGAGACTCGCACTCCTTAAACATTCGAAAGGAGGCGTGACCTCCGGGTAGCTGCATTCCCCAATTTTGGATACAAAGGGCAGCAGTCGGCAGTCTTGTGAATGGGCAATGGGCATGTCCGTGGGTATGTCCGTAACGCTAATGAGAAATGAAATGATGGTAGAATTCTTAATGGCTGGAAGTCTTCGTGAATGATTAATGAGAAAAAACACGTGATTTCACAGATATCCTATGAAAATGGGATTTGTTGAACCTGCATATTAAGGAAAATAGGATTTGTACAATCTGTATATTAAGGGAAATAGGATTTGTTCAATCTGTATATTAAAGAAAATATGAATTGTTCAATCTGTATATTGAGGAAAATAGGATTGGTTCAACCTGTATATTAAGGAAATAGGATTTTTACAATGTGTATATTAAGGAAAATAGGATTTGTTCATTCTGTATATTAATGAAAATAGGATTTGTTCAGTCTGTATATTAAGGAAAATAGGATTTGTTCAGTCTGTATAAGGAAAATAGCATTTGTTCAACTTGTATATTAAGGAAAATAGGATTTGTTCAATCTCTTTATTAAGGAAAATAGGATTTGTTCAATCTCTATATTAAGGAAAATAGGATTTGATCAATCTGTATAGTAAGGAAAATAGAATTTGTTCAATCAGTATAAGGAAAATAGGATTCGTTCAACCTGTATATTAAGGAAAATAGGATTTGTTCAGCCTGTATATTAAGGGAAATAGGATTTGTTAAATCAGCATAAGGAAAATAGGATTTGTTCAACCTGTATATTAAGGAAAATAGGACTTGTTCAGTCTGTATATTAAGGAAAATAGGATTTGTTCAACCAGTATAAAGAAAATATGATTTGTTCAATCAGTATTAGGAAAATAGGATTCTTTTAACCTGTATACTAAGGAAAATAGGATTTGTTCAGTCAGTATATTAAGGAAAATAGGATTTGTTCAATCAGTTTAAGGAAAATAGGATTTGTTCAATCAGTATAAGGAAAATAGGATTTGTTCAACTTGCATTTTAAGGAAAATAGGATTTGTTCAATCTGTATATTAAGGAAAATAGGATTTGTTCAGTCAGTATATTAAGGAAAATAGGATTTGTTCAACTTGTATTTTAAGGAAAATAGGATTTGTTCTACTTGTATTTTAAGGGAAATAGGATTTTTTCAATCTGTGTATTAACGAAAATAGGATCTGTTTAACCTGTATATTAAGGAAAATAGGATTTGTTCAATCTGTATATTAAGGAAAATAGGATTTGTTCAATCAGTATAAGGAAAATAGGATTTGTTCAATCAGTTTAAGGAAAATATGATTTGTTTAATCAGTATAAGGAAAATAGGATTTGTTCAACTTGTATTTTAAGGAAAATAGGATTTGTTCAATCTGTATATTAACGAAAATAGGATCTGTTTAACCTGTATATTAAGGAAAATAGGATTTGTTATCGATATATTAAGGAAAATCTTAAGAAATGGAAAATGCATAGAGCAATCAGCTTAGTTTTGTTTATTAACCGGTGGTATTTCAAACGTCTAATAGCAATTGAATTGATGTTAAATAGGCTTTCACTCTAATGACAGCGGCGATTCAAGTTCACAATATGTTACATGAGTTATTGAAGTACAAAAATGCGATGAAAGCTTGAACTTCGCTTTTGATTAAGTAATATTTATCCCTCGTTTAGTCACTCAACACCGTGCAACTTTTTTTTTTTCCCATAGGAGTGTTATTTTCTCATTGTTTTTTTTTTTTCCAAATCAGTAGGTGATCACTTAAGTGGTATTATGTAGATCAAAATACCTTTTTTGATGAAGTTGTAATGAATTATCCTTTGTTTTGTCATATACAACGCTGCAATATATATATATATATATATATATATATATATATATATATATATATATATATATATATATATATATTAATTTTCTAGAATTATATTTTCACAGGAGTGTTATTGCCCTATTTTTATTCAAATCCCTAATCGACCACTTAAGTGGTTTTATATAAATCAAAATACTTTTTTGTTGAAGTTGCAATTATTTATCCCTTGTTTTGCAATCTGTATTTTTTTTTCTAATTTTCTAAGATTATATGTTCACAGCAGTCTTAATGCCCCATTTTTATTTAAATCCCTAGGCGATCACTTTAGTGGTTTTGAATAAATCAATATATCTTTTTGATGAATTAGTAATTACTTGTCCTTTCTTTTGTCACATACAACACCGTGCAATATTTAACTTTTTTTTTCTAATTTTCTAAAAATGTAATTTTCACAAGAGTGTTATTTCTTCATTGTTATTCAAATATCTAAGCAATCACTCGACTAGAAGTAGGTTAATCAATTAGATTTCATCAATAACACTTTTTGATTTAATCTTTTGAAATGTAAACAATCAAACTGAATTAACTGAATCGTTTTCCCGACACTCAAGAAAATAATTATGTACCTAGATATTAAAAAATATCAAACAAATAATTATAATAAAAATATGTTTTAGGTAACGATGACATTGAGATTACTAACCTTATTAAAGGTTTATGATTATGAACCTAGATATTAAATAAAATAGAAAACTTTTATAACAATCAAAATATGTTGTTGCTAACGATGACATTTGGTTTAATATTAAACAATTATAAATAATTTTTCAATATCAATTCATTAATTCCACATAAGCATTAAGCAGATTAGATTCATATATATTCCCTTAGACTCGTTTAGAAATAAAATGTACATTTTACGAATTTACTGGAATAATCAAAATTTATCTTTTTCAAAAATTTATCATAACTTCAGGTTAAACTTTTTCATGTGCTAAACCATAATTCTGCAGATTCTCATTTCTATTCTTCGTTCTTGACTTAATTGCTTGAACTATTTATTTATTTATTTTTTTATATGAAACTACCCCTTCCAGGGAAATTCTAGACTTTGCGGGGAAGGATATTTTCTCAATATTCTGCTGAATGACCCAGCATGACCTTCAACTTCCAGTGCCCATCTTCATTGCCTCCGTGAAAGGGTTTCTTAATGGGGTAAAATTACTTCGGGATTTTCACGTGAATACCATACTGACATCGGATTCCGTAACAGTCTTATGTCAATTTTACCACTTGCTGGTAAAAGGAACTTTTTCTGTAACAGTCTTATGTCAATTTTACCACTTGCTGGTAAAAGGAACTTTTTCTGTAACAGTCTTATGTCAATTTTACCACTTGCTGGTAAAAGGAACTTTTTCTGTAAAAGAGAACAGTTTTTATGTACAGTTAGACACTGTGTCTAACTTGTGCACCTCACTCTGAGGAAGTGCACTCGGTATCACCCTTACTGCGCGACGAGTTCCCGTGTTTAGCCCCGCCCACCACCTCGGTCTTCTCTCCCAACACTATCTGTTCGGTTACTCGCCACGAAGTAATGGGTGTAACAGGGACTCCTGTATCCAACTGTGCCATAAAATACAATTACCTAATTCATAGCCGGGGTTCTCTATGAAGGAGCTTTATTACAGTTTTATAGATTTTTATATATTCTTTTTATCTCCTTCTTTCAGAGTTCCATTTCGAAAGAATGAAATAGTCTTCGCAACTTCTTCTGATTAGTTGAAGATGCCTATTTATCTGAATGCTTTCAAAATAACTCCTATAAGTATAGATTTTTTGCAAAGCACAAAAATAATAATTCCATTGATTGTTCACTATCATTCACCAATAATTAAGACGACTGTTCATAACTAAAGTAGCTATTTGAGAATATTGAGCTATTTTTATTAATCATGCATGAAATTCTCAATTTTATTTTTAAAATTATCTGTTATAATTTTTTTTGCATCCTGAAGAAGGATTTTCTAATCACCGTTAATAGAAGTTAGTATTTTTTATTGCCAAAATGATTAATTTCTCGACTTTGTTATGTCAAATATATCATATGTCAAGTTGGAAGTTGAGTGTGAATTGCCTAGATTATCATCTTCTACAAAGACACATACATACAGTATATGAATATATATTTATATACTGTAGTGTATACACACACACGCACACAATTCAAAACAGTTGTGAACCTGAACACGAGAATTAAAGGATGAAATCTCTAATGATCAAAATGCAAATTGTATTAAATACAAGAGCAATCAGAAATTTTTGACCTCCGCCAAAGGTTAATGGAATCTTTCAAGGCCTAAGATCTATCTGTTGTGGAAATTTTGTCAAAATTGGTCAATTTGTATTAGACGTTATCTTTAATATGGCAAAAAAAAATGTAAATCAGGATCTTGATCCGGATCATCTCCAAAATTTAATGGGGTTGTGAATGACCTAAGATCTATCTGGGGTGTAAATTTCGTCAAACTCCGTTGACTAGTTTTGACGTAATCCTATACACAGACAAATAAACAAATAAAGAAAACCGACTCGAAAACATAACCTCCTTGGCGGAGGAAATAGAATATTGTTGGCTAGAAACGGAAATTATAAGAGTTAATCAATATATATTATTATTTATTATTATTATTATTATTACTGTTTTCAATATTATTAACTAATTCTCTTGTTATTATTGTTAACATTATTAATATCATTGTTGTTGCTTTTGTTGAATAAGGTAAAGAATAACCATATCTCTACTTTTAAGCAATAGATTATATCGTCTCAAAAATATTTAGTTATACGCCGCAAACTGCGTGCATGCGCGTGCGCTGAGCAAACGTAACGTTCCCCTAAAATTTCACCCGTTGTTCATTGTTCACTTATCTTATTTAAAACTGGGAGGGGGGTTCTAATATATTTTTTCCTATTAATATCTAATATTAATCATTTAGATAATTTACAATCCATCTTTATTTCATTCGCTAAAAGTAAATGCTTACCCTTTTGCGAGTCGATAAATATATTGCATTTGACAGTAAGCGCAAATTCATAAACAATGAGGATTTATGTGATATCTATTAATTAAGAGAAAATTAATACGTTCAACTAATACTGAATGTTCAAATGAGATTATTGATTATGCATGCAGGAACGCAATAAGAGAGAGAGAGAGAGAGAGAGAGAGAGAGAGAGAGAGAGACGCATTTAAACAGGCAAGATATGCTAAAGAGAGAGAGAAACGCAATCAGACAGGCAAGAAACTTTGTGAGAGAGAGAAAGAGAGAGAGAGAGAGAGAGAGAGAGAGAGAGTGAGAGAGAGAGAGAGAGAGAGAGAGAGAGGTGCAATCAGACAGGCAAGATTTGTTAAACAGAGAGAGAAACACAATCAGTTACTGGCAAGATGTTAGAGAGAGAGAGAGAGAGAGAGAGAGAGAGAGAGAGAATATTCAGGTATTGAAAAAACATTTTTTAATGAAAGAGCAAGTAAAATAGAAATAGTATATACGATGTTGTTATCGAAGAAACAAAAGAGATGTGTATAAGGACAAGCTTTCAAAGTATTGTTCACTGTCAAGATGGAATTCATGTTTAGATTCGCTTGAAGATAAGATGTCGAGTTTTGGCGATGGACCTCTGAAAACGCATTTAATTTAATGTATTACTGTTGGGTTTATTGGACTTTGATGTCTTTCAAGAAATAGATGCTTAATTCATTTTACATTAATTACCTGATCAATTGTTAATTTCCATTTCATTATTATAAAAACTTTATAGATGAGTAGTTCTGTAAGTTGCAGACTTTGGTCATTATTATACACTATTAAATATTTGCCGTAATAAAGGGTAAAAATACTGGAATAAAAGCTGCCAGGCATTTACCGTTTTAAAACCGGATATATTGACGTTAAGTAGTGATATTACGGCCACCAATCCGTAAAAGATAATAACAAAGTAGGGTAAAAATTACGGCCGCCTGTATTTTACTGGAATACTTCTGAGAACAGTATATTCCGATTCAAATTGCGGTTTTTTTACACTATACTTTTTGGGAAAAAAAAAACCGCAGGCGAATAAATAATCGAACTATATATTAAGGAAAGATAGATAGATATCCCTTCGTCTGGCAGCAATATATAATTTTTAAAAATCCTCATTATTCCTTTAGTTCTGCATAAATACATTGCAATCAAACAACGAACTTCATAAGTTCAAACTTAAACCAAATGTTTATATGTTGAACAGGCTGACGTAAGTCTTTTTATAGTTTATATATGGAATATCTCTTTTGATATTGTTACAGTTTTTAAAATAATTTATTAATTGTTGAATATTTCTCATATCGTTTGTTTATTTCCTTATTTCCTTTCCTCACTGGGCAATTTTTCCCTGTTGGAGCCTTTGGGATTATAGCATCCTGCTTTTCCAACTAGGGTTGTAGGTTAGCTAATAAT
>NC_090738.1:29206095-29208595 GCF_036898095.1 Palaemon carinicauda | reverse complement strand
TTCTCTTAAGATCAGGTCGATCGTCGTGTCTTTTTTTTGCCTTCATTCTCTTTGTTTACATCAAACAGCCACTCTCAGGTTGTTTTAAATGATTTCTTTAATAATTTCAACGCCACTATTTAATATTACATGAGTCTTAAACTCTATCATTCCTCCATGTTCTTCATAAAAGATCCTTACTTTTTCAAGAGTTCTTTCTCTGACATCTATCAACACTACGTTCATAAAGATTTGAACACTCATAACATCATCTTGTTTAAGTCCCACTTTTGCAGTCACTCACTATTAAGCACATTACTTGCATCATAAGAGCGCTATTCATTGCTCTCGTGTAAATATTTCCACATCACATCTTCACTTTTATCGAACGATCTTTTACACAAGTTTTTCTTCTCTACAGTCAAACTTCTAACAAGATCATTACATAGTAATTAATCTATAAACTCTCTTATCTTATTCCACTGACAACCTTTTATTACACCTTTCCTTTGTCATGAGCATTTCGGTCAAAACATTCCATTCTTTATATGTAAAATAATCCTTAAACTCATATTTTATTCCACTGACAAACCTTTATCACACCTTTTTGTTATTAGAATTTCGGTTCAAAACCTTCCATATATCTTTCTATGTACAATAATCCATACGCTCTCTTACACTTATTCCACTGACAACCCTTTATCAAATCTTTCCGTTGTCATGAGTATTTCAGTCAAAACCTTCCATACATCTTTTTATGTACAATATTCCATACGCTCTCATAAGCTTATTCCACTGACAGCCCTTTATCACACCCTTCCTTTGTCAGGAGAATTTTGGTCAAAACCTTCCATATATCTTTCTATGTACAATAATCCATACGCTCTCTTACACTTATTCCAGACAACCCTTTATCAAATCTTTCCGTTGTCATGAGTATTTCAGTCAAAACCTTCCATACATCTTTTTATGTACAATATTCCTTACGCTCTCGTACACTTATTCCACTGACAGCCCTTTATCACACCTTTCCTTTGTCAGGAGAATTTCGGTCAAAATCTTCCATGTATCTTTCTATGTACAATAATCCATACGCTCTCTTATACTTATTCCCCTGACAACCCTTTATCAAATCTTTCCTTTGTCATGAGTATTTCGGTCAAAACCTTCCATACATCTTTCTGTGTACAATAATCCATACACTCTCTTATTCCACTGAAAACCCTTTATCACACCCTCCTTTGTCATAAGAAATTCGGTTAAAACCTTCCATACATATTTTCCATGTACAATAATCCATACGATTTTTTACACTTATTCCAATGACAGCCCTTTATCACACCTTTTCTTTGTCACAAGAATTTCGGTCAAAACCTTCTATACATTTTTTTCTATGTACAATAATCCATACTATACATTTTCCTATGTACAATAATATATACGCTCTCTTACACTTATTCCACTGACAACCCTTTATCAAATCTTTCCGTTGTCAAGAGTATTTCAGTCCAAACCTTCCATACATCTTTCTATGTACAATAATCCATTCATTCTCTTATCTTTTTCCACTGAAGACCCTTTATCACACCTTACTTTGTCATAAGAAATTCGGTCAAAACCTTCCATACATCTTTCTATGTACAATAATCCATACGCTGTCTTACACTTATTCCACTGGCAACCCATTATCATACCCTTTGTCATGAGAATTTCGGTCAAAACCTTCCATACATCTTTCTTTGTACAATAATCCATGCACTCTCTTTTATTATTCCACTGAAAACCCTTTATCACATCTTACTTTGTCATGAGAATTTCGGTCAAAACCTTCCATACATTTTTCTTTGTACAATAATCCATACACTCTCTTATCTTATTCCACTGACAATCATTTACCAAACCTATCCTTTGTCATGAGAATTTCCGTCAAAACGTTCCATATATCTTTCTATATGCAATCGACACTGGTTAGATTCACAATATAACTTTCGAGATCCTTTATCTCCTTTAAGTATTCTACTTTCCATATCCATCGCTTTGTCAATTTTCTTCCACCGATACTCAGATATCATTATTGAGCTATTCCACTTCTCTCACTATGACTCATATACTCGTTGTTTTCAGTTAAAAGAACATTTTGATTATATCGTTAACTCCCTTGCATTTCATAATTATATACCTTAAAGCTTTGATATGTACAATAAGCATTTGCATACGATAGAGAAAGGTGATTTCTATTTATTTGATCAAATGGAAATATTAGATTACTATTTACATAAACTATTGGATATTATATCAGAAAAGAAGGAAATTGATACGATAAAGAAGAGAATTAGAAAATAGAATATATGAAATATAACGTCTAAAAACCCTAATCCATTTAAGACTAACGAAATAATGAAACTAGTATCTTAAAAAGATATACATTTCTTAAGAAATACCTCCATATATTACGTCTTCAAACTACATTTTTTTTTTTTTCGAAGCCAAAGCAAGAATTATCATTTGCAGTCCCTGGCTT
>NC_090738.1:29183595-29198595 GCF_036898095.1 Palaemon carinicauda | reverse complement strand
GGCATTTTGAATTTTGTGTACCCCTTAACTAGGTGTAATATCTGAATATTGTCTGCTGAATCATTTAGAAATATAGTTAAAGATATCTTTCTCATTTTTTTCAGGGAATATGGAAACATCTCATCCACAAGACGTATTTATGTTAGCGCCTCTTGCTGCACATGCGCAGATCGCTCTAGACAGCCAAAGTAAGTTTCTGATTAATGTTTTTTTATTTTTTTTTTTCAAAATCATCTTCTTATATTCGGTCTCAGTTTGTGTCCAAATTTGGATTTTTTCCTGTAACAACGTCAGATTTCGTGTAATGAAACGTTTAGGATAACCGTCGTTGAATCCGGGGTCCAGGTGTATTCAGGTACTAGTGTACCCGAGTCGTAAAAAATAACGTTCAAATATTAGATACACACACACACACACACACACACACACACACACACAACCCTTCCCACCCACTCCCCCTTTCCTTATTATAACCACGGCCTTGCTATAACCCGCTAGTTCGGCAATTTTTGAGAGAGTGGTTTTCGAGTGTACCTCTCGGTGTACCCCTTCTCACCAAGGTATGACTATTCTCTCTATCCCTGAAAGTGTCAGGAATATATGTATACATATACATCTATATATATATTTATATATATATATATATATATATATATATATATATATATATATATATATATATATTATTTTGATATATGTTCAGATACTTGGTCTTTGTTATATAGGGGCCATAAGTAACAAAGGTGTCGTCTAGGTCCGAACTCCAGGATAGTTGGTAACATCCTAAGGGGTTATATTTACCGATTCGACACTCCTTTATTAGTTTTTTTTTTTTTATATAGATAAATTTGAAATAAATATATGTTTTGTACAAGGACTACTATTGCTGGTAGTCCTTGGTTTTGTATCAAATTATGCTCCTGTAAAATATAGAACGCTGATATACTGGAAATAACTAAAGCCATAATAACGGTAACAAATCCGTCATTAATAACATCAGTGATAGAATTACTAAAATAATGGTAATGAAATGACTAAAGGTAATGAATACTGATCGCTATCTTTTAGGTAGACTTAAACACGGTTAAATCCTGGAATAAATGTTGCCAGGTATTTACAGTTTAAAAAGGGATGTATTGACTTGAAGGGGTGATATTATGGTCACTAAACCGTAAAAGATAATAACAAAGTAAGGTAAAAATACGGCCGCCTGTATTTTACTGAAATACGGCTGAGAACTGTATATTTGTACGGAGAATTTCCGATTAAGGATAACTTTTGAGTTGTTAATTTATTCCTCGCCTTCGTTCAATATCCATAACATTGTCTTTTGTCTAATACGCTTTGTGTTTTGCTCTTATCTCCATTTTTTTTAAGGGGTCTCATTGTAAATGTAGAAATTATTTGTTCAAACCCTCTACAGCTATTTATCAAATGAAAGGGGAAGGTCAGTGATTTCTTCTTGGAAGAGATTTGTAATAAAACTGTAAAAATATAGACATTTTTCCTCAAGATGATACCGGAAGCGGAAATATAAAACAATACAAGAATGATTGTTGATAGCAACAGTACAAAAAGAAAGAAAAAAAAATAACAGCTTTTATATTTCATAACTCTTTGCCATTATACTTGTTGTACACAATGTCATATCGGAGATCATCATATCAGGATAAACAATGACGAGATGAAACAATAAACAGCCGAAAAAGCTTACTGATGAAAGGCGTCAGCCAAAAGCTCAGGAAACTGGGTGACTTTGACAATTCCAGAAGAAGGACGACATGAGACAGAGAGACAGAGAAAAAAAAAACAAGTAGTGAAACAAAGAAAGAAAGTGAAGCGAGATGAAACCTAATGTATAAAAGATAAGGCCGAGGAGATTACAATAACAAACAATAAACAGATTAAGACAAAACAAAGAAGATGAATGATGGTGTTGCAAGAAAGAAATAAGAAGATAAAACAACGTAGACAAAAGCAAAGAGAGAGAGAGAGAGAGAGAGAGAGAGAGAGAGAGAGAGAGAGAGAGAGAGAGAGAGAAGCAGACGGAAGAATAACGTCATTGTCATATTATCCCAGAAGTTATTGCGACAGAATTCAGTCCAGAACAATAGATCCAATGAATAGAAGTGGCTATTCTAACGGTGGCTTCTGGTACAGAATAGACCTCTGGGTACGCTGTTTGATAGATTTCGTGACCGCCGCCAGAATTCTTTAATGTATAAACAAACAAATGAATTCAGATGTATCAAGATAAATGGAACAATGATATACGTTAACAGTAGCATCGTAACTTTCTCGTGCGACTTGATTCTTTTTACGCGTTAGCTCCGTAGGGCAAAGGGTCCGTGCTTTGAATAGATAGATAGATCGACAGAGAAATGAATAAAGAGATAAACAAGATAAGTGAATGGATGATTGAATAGATAAATGCGAAGGGGGGTCTAGTGAATCTTAATTTTTGTAATTATAAAGACCTTTTAATTATAGCTATCCTGGAGCAAAAATTTTTCTATTCACGCTTTGCCTTTTTTTTAGAGTTTTTATTCATCATCATCATCTACGCTTATTGAGGCAAAGGGTCTCGGTTAGATTTTGCCAGTCTTCTCTATCTTGAGCTTTTAGATTAGTACTTTTCCATTCATCATCTACTAACCGCTGCATAGTCCTCAGCTATATAGGCCGGGTTTTTCCAACTTTAGTGCGTCGTTGAGACCAGTTAAAAATTTTGGAGTGCGAAGAGCATGCCCAAACCATCTTATACCCCTCACCGTGGTCTCATCCACATACGGTACTTAAGTAATCTCTATTATACTGTAGTTTAATTTCTAATCCTGTCCTACCATTCAACTCCCAATTTTCTTCTTAGGGCGTTGTTTTTATTAGAAGCTGGTAATTAATAACGTATATTAAGGGCATTTATATATATATATATATATATATATATATATATATATATATATATATATATAAAAGAATGGTCAAAAGTTAACAAGACTCTCACTATTCATTAATGAAAAGAAGCACTAACTGAATTACTGTAAAACTAATCATTGAAACAGTGGAATAAATACCCATTTCTAATCACTTTGGAAATTATAGTTCACATTTTTCGAGTTGCAATAATTGAATATTAAGAAAGCCTCCTCTTACACGAAAACAATTTCTTCTTTAGTATTAATAATATATTAACATTAAGACGGAAACTGTTCACTGCCTCTACAAAAGTCATTAGCTATTTCGGAAGTTTTCAATAACAACTATGAAGATTGGTAAACAAGCCTATTTAGAAATTTCCTCGTTCTTTTAACCATTGATCTTAATAAGTCCAAAGAAAATGGCTTTCTAGTTGGACATTTCATTTACTTAGGTTAAACTAAAACTTTTCGATAACTTGAAGAATCATGTTGCAAAGGTTAAATTAGATAAGTAATTGACTATTTTTTTGAAGAAAATATTTGTTTTTAACAAGGAACAATGGTAGGGTTGAGTATAGAAATTTTCTCTTAATTTTTGTTTGGCATACGTAGATGTATTCACTTAAAGGATATATTTATTAAATGAATCCCAAAAGATGGTACACACAATCACTAGATATATGGAATATGGATGCCAAGGCTGGACATGATAATATTTTCAGAGTTATTTACCTGATTATTAATTTTTTTTTCAAGTAGCAACTTTATTGTTAGCCGTTTCGAGATTAATTTAGATAATGTTAAGTCGAGTCACATTTAGTTTTTATTCTTCTATTTTCCCTAGTTTTCTTGGAGTTTGAGTGATATATATATATATATATATATATATATATATATATATATATATACACATATATATATAAATCTATCTATCTTTAGAGATCAATACTCAATCTCTCTCACAAATATCTCAAACTTTACCGCTTTTCTTATATTTGAATATGGTTTCACTTTTAATCTGCTATATGCCAGCGCGGCTATTGTTCATAGTAGTGCCCTGTGGGAAGCGAATAATGTAGAATTGATTAATAGGTCTGATATAATTCCTGGATACGGTTCCCTCCTGGAAGTATAAATTAATAATTTAAGGATGTCCTTTATAGTTTACCGATTTTTTTTTTTACACGGGCTCTTCGTGGATGAATACCTTGGGGAGACATACAGTATGTCCAACTTAATCTTGAATTCAATGAAAGTTCTTGTTTTGAAATACCGCTGTAGACTTACTTCCTTTACGAGCCATAGTGCCATAGCCTCCGTACCATGGTCTTCACTGTCTTGCTGTAGAGTTCTCTTGCTTGAGGGTACACCTGGGCACACTATACTATCTAATTTCTCTTCCTTTTGTTTTGTTAAAGTTTTTATAGTTTATATGGGAATTATTTTTTTAATGTTACCGTTCTTAAAAATGTTTTCATTGTTTCCTTTCCTCTCTGGGCTATTTTCCCTGTTGGGGGCCCTGGTCTTATAGCATCCTGCTTTTCCAACTAGGGTTGTAGCTTAGCAAGTAATATTAATAATAATAATAATAATAATAATAATAATAATAATAATAATAATAATAATAGTTTATGGGTATGTCAGGATGTGTGCACCTTTTAATGACAGGCCAGTCACGTCGTTATAAAAGGGCTCAAGAACGCTGTTCACAACTGGTGCATGTTGGCTCCAGGTGTCACACCCTGGCATACCTTTTTGACTATTGGCCTAAACCAAGTCAGTGGTCTCAGTGGCTCTTTGTACGAAGGATTAATACTATTCCCTAAAGAGGAAATATTACACCGCGGAAAGGAGCTGAGCGGAGAGCCAGGGTACTATTTGCTGAGTGACATCGAATCCCATTATTGGGCACGATGTGCTTATCAAGTTACTTTACGAACTTCACATTATTATTATTATTATTATTATTATTATTACCTAAGCTACAACCCTAGTTGGAAAAGCAGAATACTATAAGCCCAATGGATCCAACAGGGAAAATATCCCAGTGAGGAAAGGAAATAAAGGATTAGATGAACTACAAGAGAAGTAATGAACAATTAAAATAAGATATTTAAGATCAACATTGAAATAGGTCTTTCCCATAAAAACTATAAAAAAGCCTTATCTCACCCTGTTCAACATAAAAACATTCTCTGCAAGATTTAGATATTGCAGTTTTACATCATGATTACTAAAAGTTTGTAAATTATGCAACCAATCTCCAAGTTTGCCAAATGATACCCTAGCACACTACGGTAAAGGAAACTGCCTAAATTGATAAGAAAAATCATAGAAAATAGATATATTCTAGGTCAAATTGAAAGAAAATAATTGATCATCGTATAAAAAAGGCATAGAAATGTTGAAGTATAGTATATGATAGGTAATGTTTTGAGAGCGTAGAAGATGCGATTTTGAATGATAGGATAATCTTTTAAGAGCGTAGAAGATGCGATTTTAAATGATAGTTAATCTCTTAAGAGTGTAGAAGATACGAAATCATATTCAAGGCCACAAAACGGGTTACAATGAAAGGAAATGTATGTAAAATGTTTAACCAAGGTTTACTAAAAGGGCCAATTAAGGTTACAAGGAATTCATTACGTATTTGTTTCAGCCAAAGATTACTTTATAGAGGTCTCTTGAAGCAACATTGGAGTTGGAATTTCTAAACTCAAAATTATACTCATTTGTTTTGTGAAGCCCCATCTCCGTGAAATATAAACTCCTCTCTCTCTCTCTCTCTCTCTCTCTCTCTCTCTCTCTCTCTCTCTCTCTCTCTCTCTCTCTCGCAAAGGAGTCTTTTGCACACTGGTACTATAGACGTGATGGGCTAATAGAGATCAACGAACCTGATACTATTTCAAAATGGATTAGAACTACTTAGGGTTTCCCCTATCATGGTGTGTCTAAGGAGAGAGAGAGAGAGAGAGAGGAAACGAGTCCCTCCAGCTGTCAGCAACCTATTATAATATGTCAGCCAATGTGATTGAACGTGTCATTTTACCGATATTGATTATGCGGTCCATGGAGAGAGAGAGAGAGAGAGAGAGAGAGAGAGAGAGAGAGAGAGAGAGAGAGAGAGAGAGAGAGAGAGAGAGAGAAGTCCATTTCTTGTTTTCGTTAGTAAGGAAAGGAAGAGGGAATTGGTAGCTTCCACAAAATCTCTTCCTCTCCAATCTTCCCTTCACCTCTCTTATTCTACTTATCTAGCTTATTCTTCCCTTCTTTGCTCATCCCACCCTTCTTTCTATTGCTTTTCAGTTCGGCCTTGCCTAATATTCGTGATTTCCTGGATCACTTTCACTTTTCTCATTCATGCTCTTCTCATTAAACCACCTCTCTTCGCTTTTCTCACCATTAACACAAGAGATGGAAATCTCCAATCTCAAACACCTAATAGGCATTTTATTTTCTTTTGAGAGTTAGAAGTTTATTCAAAGCAGTACATAGTTGTGTTTGCTACAAACAGAGAGAGAGAGAGAGAGAGAGAGAGAGAGAGAGAGAGAGCGAGAGAGAGAGAGAGAGAGAGAGAGAGAGAGAGAGAGAGAGAAAAAAAAAGGTGAGTAGATATGTCTGTTTTTCTGAAAGGGCCAGACAGGTAAGAGATGGATGAAATTGCCTTGGCGGTCCAAATGAAAGGTTGCGAGCATTTTCTGTCGAAGGGTTGCGTGTGTGCACCCCGCTATCTCTGGGAAGATATGCATATTTGTGTAAGAGAAGGGAAGGAAGAAGTGATATCGATGGGGGTAACAATTGGACTGGGACCACCAATTTATCAAACTCGATGACCATCCTTTCCTTTTTGTGAGATAGTGGTTGACGTTGCAAGAGTCTGACGGTTATGTCTTCGTTTGTATCTCATGGGAAATATTGCTGTAACATAATATACGGGGTATTAATAAATTTTAATCGTTTTTATATGTATTTGTGTATGTGTTTGATACTTCTATTATCCGTCGTTGGTAGATAACATGACACCTGCAAAATAGTTTTCAATAAATCCGTGATCATAAACCTATAATATTTTTTGAAGGTAGATTATTATGGAGCTTTGAATTAAGCCAGAAATGAAAAGTAATGTATGTAATAGGATACTCACTTAGCAAATTAGGATTATGTCCCTTTGGCGAGAATTTTTTTTTTTCTTTTTTAAAGCATGAATATATCATTTAGTCATAAAATTTCATTTTAGTAAATTGAAGTGCCCATTAATAAAAAAAATTATTTTTTTTAAGCTCTAATGTGATTCAATGAAAAAATTACTTTTTGCAATTATAAAATTCGCTACTTTAAAGTTAACTTTTCGAAAATTAATTCTCATTTTTCATAGCATCATTATCAGTATGTTAATTTTAGGTCATAGCCTAAATTTTAAGTTGCCTTTTTTTTTGTGATGCATAATCCGAGACGGAAAAGTAAATAATTCTTGGATTACATAAGAAAACATGGAATTATTCTTCTTGGGTTGAACAGTCGGCTCTTGAGTTTGCGAATATCCTAAACTAATCACTGCCTCAATATGCAGTTTTTCCACGCCATTGTATCAACCCAATAGCTAAAGCATAAAAAGTAATATAGAATAGAATGAAGTGAAGTCAAAATAAGAAACTGCGTTGAAAAGTAGTACTATTTTATCCTTTACACCAGTGCGATATATATTAGCAGATATCTATTAGCTGAATATTAGAAAATTTTCAATAGGGCTTTTCCTAATGCGTTTTAACATGCATGGGTTTAGGTACGTGTTACTATCAAAGCATACAGAAATACACACACGCACATGTGCATACAGTACTTGTTTGTATTAGGACCGCTTTGTCTACCAGTTAGAATACTTGATTCAGTAGGGAAGCTGAATATAATATGGCCACATCTTATTTAAGACCATTATTCATACAGTGATGCATGCAGTTTATGTAAATAATTGATAGTTGAACACACACACACACACACACACACACACACACACACATATATATATATATATATATATATATATATATATATATATATATATATATATATATATAATATTTCAAATAAGCCATAGATTTAATACATTAAAGTTTGGTTTCTCTTAACGACCTCGGGATCACAGTCCCAGGCGAAATCACTCAAAGACTATAATATCTGACCGGCCGGGTTTTGAACCCTGGTTCAGGATACTTGTATGACAGTGACACTACCACTTAGCTACGAAGAAAGATATATGTATATATATATATATATATATATATATATATATATATATATATATATATAGTACTTGGGCATGTTACCTTACGTCTAAAATTAACAGATAGTCTCTTAGTGGCGTCCAAGAATTGAAGACAGCATCTCTTCGGAAAATCTGTTAACCTGAAAAGATGAAAACTATCTGGAGCTCAGATCTTCTGAAGAGATGCTGTTGTAAATTCTTGGACATCACTAAGATATTATATATATATATATATATATATATATATATATATATATATATATATATATATATATATATATATATATATATATATATACCCTGTCCTCTGTAATGAAACATGAACATCCATGAAGTCTTTATACTCCTCCAATCTTTCAGCGAAGGCTTTCAGAATCCCTTATAACGACGCATTGTGTAACGCCTGTTAAAGAAACCATCTGCCCCTCACTGCCTACAGAGGAGATTATGGCCCAATAAATTATGGCTAATGCTGCAATAAAGTTAATCCCGGACACATTATTATGCCCATATAGTAATTAGCCTTTATGATTTGAGGGGAGACCGAATGTTATGGTGGTACGGGAAGCTTCAAATCTCTCTGGCCACATTAAAGAAAAAAAAAATTATATGTTTAATTAGAAAATAGTTGCATCGCAGATTCGCGTCATTATTAAAAGCGAGCGAACTTCGGGTACTAAAATGCACTTTATTGCGGATAATTGCTCTTAAGTATATATTTGTAAACACACAGGCATTTTATGTTATCTCCGATACGCTAGTCTATGCACTTATCATAAATATACTCCGATCTTTACTGCGGGTATAAAGCCCTATAAAAACCTCTAAAAGATCCCGAGCTAATTGAGAAATGCACCGTAAATAACCTTGGCATTATTAGCCCTGGTAACTCGACACCAAATGATTTCGGTACCCGATTCAGGAACCCATTTTATTTCAGGCTACGTAATCTCTCGAGCGATCCGAGACGTTAACACGGGTATTCTAATCCCGGTGTACGTCATTACACAGATTTTTATGAATGTACTGCAATTGCAAGGGAAATGCATAGACGAACCTCCCAACACCTCAATGCATATGCGATAAAGACGAGGATGATTGCTGATGCAATTTGGAGTAACGAGTTTTTTTTTTCTTAAGAAGGAGGCATTAAAGCTCTGGATAGTGCGTTTAGAAGTGGGTATCACAGGAGAGCTAAAGGGTCGGTCCCATGCCCAAAAAAATCTGGTATCACAGGACCATTAACTTTCGGGTACTTAGATTAGAATTGGGTGACCTCATGCGTTCGTTTGTTGTAGATCGCCTTGGCCTTCTGGCCTGACACAGACTCTTGCAACTTATGCAATCCGTAAAGAAGAAGAAAGAGCTACTACATACAGGGAGAAGAGTTATCTCATAACATATTGTTGTTTGGGTACTTGGTTAACAATCGGTATCCCTTGTTAGGAATTATGATGCCACATTTCAGGGTTGTGGTGGCAGATGTGGTAACGTCCATGACTGGTGAACGCCAGACTGGGGTTCGATTCCCGCTCAAGCTCGTTAGGTTCTTTGGTCGCTGTAACCTCACGATCCTTGTGAGCTTAGGATTGGGGTTTTGGGGGAGCGTATAGGTCTATTTGCTAAGTCATCAGCAGTCTTTGCCTGGCCCTCGTTGCTCTTATCTTGGGTGGAGAGGAGGCTTGGGCTTTGATCATATGTATATATGATCAGTCTCTAGGCATTGTCCTGCTCGATAGGGCATTGTCACTGTCCCTTGCCTCTACCATTAACGAGCGGCCTTTAAACCTTTAATGGGAAATAAGTATTACAAGGGTCATTCAGAATCTGGTTCCCACATAGTGCTTTAATGTTGTGATTACTCTTCTAATAATGGTTATAATATGCAAGGTAATAGATGTCCCATGCCAGGAAATGGATATTAGACGGTAGATCAAAACGCTGGGTACTTGGGTTGAAATGAGTGTCCCATACAAGGTAATAGGGATGTTTCTTGCCTGGAAATAAGGAAATAGATATTATATGGGACATTTAAACTCTAGGTACCTATTATTAGTATTATTATTATTATTATTATTATTATTATTACTTGCTAATCTACGACCCTAGTTGGGAAAGCAGGATGTTATAAGCCCGAAGGCCCCAACAGAGAAAATAGCCAAGTGAGGAAAGGAAATAAGGAAAATACAAAAGAAGTAATTAACAATTAAAATGAAATATTTAGGAACAGTAACAACAATAAAATATATCTTTCATATATGAATTTTAAGAACTTGAAAAAAAAACTAAAGAAAGAGAAATAATATAGAACAGTGCGCCTGAGTGTACCCTCAAGCAAGAGAACTCCACCGCAAGACAGTGAAAGACCATGGTACAGAGGCTATGGCACTATCCAAGACCAGAGAACAATGGTTTAATTTTGGAGTGTCCTTCTAGAAAAGCTGCTTACCATAGCTAAAGAGTCCCTTCTACCCTCACCAAGAAGAAAGTAGCCACTGAACAATTACATTGCAGTAGTTAACCCCTTGAGTGAAGAAGAATTGTATGGTAATCCCAGTGTTGTCAGATGTATGAGGAAAGATGAGAATATGGAAAGAATACGCCAGATTATTCGGTGTATGTGTAGGCAAAAGGAAAATGAGTGGTAACCAGAGAGAAGGATCTAATGTAGTACTGTCTGGCCAGTCAAAGGAACCAATAACTCTCTAGCTGTAGTATATCAACGGGTGGATAGTGCCCTGGCCAACCTACTACCTGGGAATGTGTATCCCATACAAGGTAATAGGAATATCCTAAACCAAAAAATGAAGAAATAGTTATCACATAGCGTTTCAAAACTATGGGTTCTTGCTTTTAAGGGGGTATCCCATGTAAGGTATCAGGGATGTCTGTAGAAGGAAATAAAAAAACAGTTATTATACGGGGCATCAAAATTCTGGGTACCTGATACAGAATTGGTGTTCCATGGAAGGTAATAGGGATGCCTCATTCCAAAATATGTAGAGATAGGTAGTTTAGAATGGGCATCCCATGAATGGTAATAGGGATATTAAACAGAAAATGTGTATTACAAAGGACATCAAAAGACTGTTTTGAATTTGAATCTGTGATTGAGAATGAATTTTTATTAATACTTTTCTGGTTATAAATATAATTCAAGATTTTTTAGCTTCTTTTGTTAACTTGACTAAACAGGATTTACTACGATCTCCACCCTTTTTGGTACACTGAAGATTACAGTTATACTTAGACATAAATTGTAAGACACAGAACGATTATATGCTATGCTTATTTCAACAGAAACAATAGAACTATTCTTCATGGAATATCGTTGACCCTTTGACCTAAATTATGCTGCAGGAGGAACTTGTAAGATATAATGAGCACTACGCGATATTCACGTCATTGCTATTATTTCACAACTCCTGAGTGACATAGATTTACCTTTTTGTAATTTTACACTATTTTCTTTTAAGAGTAGCCCGTTGATCATAGCCTGACCCTTGCAATCACTAGAATCTCACACTAGAATCTTACTTCTTTTTATTCCATTATATCTTATTTTTCTAGGAAAAAAAACTTATGAACTTATGATTTGAGTCCACGTTGGATTACGTGTATTACGCAAAGCAGGTGCTTTGCATCCGGCAAATTTTTTTTTTTTTTTTTTTTTTTTTTTTTTCTCCTGTGTGAATATTCCATCCCACTGTAATTTGATCGGAAATGAAGGCTCCTAGGGAGGGGACAATACCTGTAATCTCGCCGGCGACGTAGATTAAGGCGCGGTTTCATTCCTACAGTTTAACACTGTAACCCTAGACTCCTTTATTTGCCTTAGTTCCTAACAATCAGTATTGTCAGATATGGGGATATATCCATAGGTTTGGGGATTTTGCATATCTGATGGGGATATTCTGTACAAATTTCTATAAAGAAGTAACAAAGATGAGTAAACCTTTATATTGTTACAATTACATCGCTTGCACTTATATGAATTATAGTGAGTAATTTATTTATTAGTAAATCGTACAAGATCAGAAAAAAATATATTTGTGGAAATGGGGATTTTTGTGTTTTGATTGCAATTACATCGCTTGAACTTATATGAATTATAGGGAGTAATTTCTTTATTAGGAAATCCTACAGGATCAGAAGAAAATATATCTGTGGAGATTTTTTTTTTTTTTTTTTTTTTTTCTCCATGAGTTTAAGGGATTTTTAGACTAACTCCTCCGGCAACACTGCTAGCAGTATCATAGGAACAGAACATTGTAGGAGATGTCGTGAGCAGATCGAATGGCGTGCGCAGTCCGGTGTAATAATATTCAGGCGGAGGAGATTCGGTCCCGTTCGCATATCCTGGCATATCCTGCCTGGCCGTACCTGCAAGAAGGGCTGTAATTCACAGGTGTCAACATATATCAGTATTATCAACGGTCCATCCAGGTTGCAATTTATGGAGTGTCGGAGGGTCGGTGGTATTTTACGCTTCATATTGTGTTACACGCTGTCAATAATCCTCTCACTTCTCCCCGGCCTCTCGCCTCCTCTTACTTTCCTCTCACCCCCTCTCACCTTCGCACCAGGTTAGATTTTTTTCTTTTCTTTGTTTTGTGCATAACGAATTCGATAACATAGCACAAAGCATTTTTTAATAAATATGTGACCTTTTGTATGTGAATATGCCTTTTATCATGTCTGTATTCAGTTCATTTTGAACAGCATTTTTTCTTAGATAAGAATCAGGATTATTGGAGATTGTCCTCAACCTTATTATGGATATTGATATTGAACTAATTTTAATGGGATTAAAGGATTAAAGGTATTTCAAAACTGCATTTGCAAACTATATTGGTTGAAAGTATACACACACGGTAATTATACACACACACACACACACACACACACACATATATATATATATATATATATATATATATATATATATATATTGTCAGTCCAACAATGTCAAAAGATGAAAATAACTCCCATCGAATTTTTCACTTTTACTTCCGTGGTTTTATGCACAAATACACATACGTACATTACATACATACAGACACCCCCCCACACACACACACATATATATATATATATATATATATATATATATATATGTATGTATATATATGTATATATATATATGTATATATATGTATATATATATATATATATATATGTATATATATATATATATATATATATATATATATGTATATATATATATATATATATATATATATATATATATATATATATATATATATATATATATATATATATATATATATACCTTCTGAGTGGGAATACCTTACCGTGGTGAAAGGGTTTCTGTATCGCCATGATCAGCAAAGCTTGTCAGGGCCACCCATACCGTGACCGATCAGATTAAAGTTTCTCACCATCACCAATCCGCAATGGCCAGCGTGGTGATGAAAATGGCCAAACCCCAGACATGACTAAGGACATGTCCGAGATCTTTCTCCTGCAATGTACTTGAAATTTCTGCATTTGCTGTTGACTATGAACCGTGAAGTAGGAGACGACGAATAGAGAAGTGTTGATTTAAAAGCTCAAGATAGAGACGACCGGCGAAATCTAACCGAGGCCCTTTGCATTAATAGGCGTACGAGGAGATGATGATATATATATATATATATATATATATATATATATATATATATATATATGTCTTAGTCTGTATATCATGTGAATGTGTTTGTTGGTGCCTATCATATTAGAATCTAGTTTATTCTCCAAATCATTAGATAGGCAGTTAGCTTAAAAATATATACAAAGAATAGGTACTCGTAAATACTCCAGCAATAATAAAAAAAAAAATGTTAAAAGAGGATCTAAGAAATAGTTTTCATACATCTATTTTATAGCCTCAGTCTGGGGACATTAAAAACGCTCCTTTTTTTTTTTTTTAATACACCAGAGACAGAGAGATTTTGCCAACCATGGCATCATTTATCAGCGGCAAAGAAAATCCCGAAGTTCAAAGGTGCTGTTTTTAGCTGAATACATGTAATATTGGACCTGTCTCGTCATTGAAAGCAAAATTGATCATGTTGATTCTGAGAAGAAATTGATCTTGCTATTGAATAAATGGTGCCCAGGTGCTTGGCCTTTGAATGGAGTCTTCAAACAGATTCATCAATTCATGTTGATGATTTTGGGTTTATCTTATCACTCGGTTTGAAGAGCCGCTTGATGTAACGCGAGATTTCCGAAAACATTCAGGAAAAACTTATAATTTTATGTTTTCGACTCTTTCGGGAGTTGATTCTGTGATGGTGATTCACAAATGAGATCATGAGAATAAAAGCTAATGAGATTTTCTTTAGATAAACGTGGAGTTTTTTTCCAGCTTTGACAAGGTTGCGGAATGATCTTCCTAATCGGGTAGTTGAATCAGGAGAACTTCAAAAGTTCAAACTCGCAGCAAATGTTTTTATGTTGAACAGGCTGATACAAGTATTTCTATAGTTTATATATGAAATATGTTTTAATGTTGTTAATGTTTTTGAAATATTTTATTTTAATTGTTTATTACTTCTCATATCGTTTATTTGTTTCCTTATATCCTTTCCTCACTGGGTTATTTTTCCCTGTTGGAGCCCTTGGGCTTATAGCATCTTGCTTTTCCAATTAGGGTTGTAATAATAATAATAATAATAATAATAATGATAATAATAATAATAACTACAACGTTTTGTTAGTTTCATTTCTGGAATATAAGGATTGCTTTTATTTAAAGAAGTTAGGGCTCATAAGGACTCATCATTAGAAAATTCTCAAGTTCCCATAGCACCG
>NC_090738.1:29176095-29178595 GCF_036898095.1 Palaemon carinicauda | reverse complement strand
TCTTTGTCTCTGCTGACTGGGAGAATGAGATAAACATTATTATTATTATTATTATTATTATTATTATTATTATAGTTGTTGTTATTATTATTATTATTATTGTTATTATTATTATTATTATTATTATTATTGATGTTATCTTTCTTGGTGATTTTCTTTTTATTAAGCTAAATGGGTCGATACAACATTTTAAAAACATATTAATGTTATTTCTTCCTATTTATTATTATTATTATCATTACTCGCTAAGCTACAACCCTAGTTGGAAAAGCAAGATTGCCCTAACCCTAAGGGCTCCAACAGGGAAAAATAGCCCAGTGAGGAAAGGAAGTGAGGAAATAAATAAACGATATGAAAAATAATGAACAATTAAAAGAATATTCTTATAACAATTTTCTGCTAATATAAAGAAATTTCATATAACACATTCTAGTAACAGTTCATTACGAATGCAAATTTAACATCGACTAAGTTTTGTAACCAGTTGTAGGATTTTGAATTTAATAAATATCCGATTTTTTTCTTAAATAGTAATTTAATGAGAATGACTTTGGTACTAATTGAAGTGGAATTTTAAGCATAGGATAAATATACTAATGTAAATTATCTACGTATTCCCCTGTTCACTTATTTAAAGAATTTTGTATTCATAAATAGTTTGAATTAAGTTTTTGAATGAATAAGAATTCTTTTTAATACACAATTTCCCCTTGCTTACTAATACAACGAATTATATATATATATATATATATATATATATATATATATAATATAAATATATATATATATATATATATATATATATATATATATATATATATATATATATATATATATATATATATATATATATATAAATATAAATATATATATATATATATATATATATTTATATATATATATGTGTGTGTGTATATATATATATATATATATATATATATATATATATATATATATATATACACACTGTATATATATGTATATATGTATATATGTAGAAGAATTTTGTATTCTTATCCAGTTTAAATTGAATTTTTAAACAAAAGAGAATTCTTTTTAATAAACATTTTCCCTTTTTTACTATATATATATATATATATATATATATATATATATATATATATATATATATATATATATATAATAGGAATGGTTAATGTAAGATTTTAGTCTAGTGAAAATATTCATATTGAGTTTTAAGTATTATCAGTTATGGTTTCAATGACTTGCACATTCTTATTCCAGCTCATATATTTTGCATGTAATAATATACGTGAGTCTGCTCTTGTAATGTATCACTTACAACATCTTGCAGTTAATTTCACCGAATCTCTCTCTCTCTCTCTCTCTCTCTCTCTCTCTCTCTCTCTCTCTCTCTCTCTCTCTCTCTCTCTCTCTCACTTAAAAAGAAACTTATGTGTATTGTTATTACCATAGTCTCTGTACCATGGTCTTCCACTGTCTTGGGATAGGGTTCTCTTGCTTGAGGGTACACTTGAGCACACTGCTCTGACTTATTTATCTTCTTTTTTTTAGGTTTTTATATTTTATATATGAAAGATTTATTTTAATGTTGTTACTGTTCTTGGAATATTTTAATCTTTTATTACTTCTCTTGTAGTTTATTTATTTCCTTTCCTCATTGTGCTATTTTCCCTGTTGGAGCTCTTGGGCTCATGCTTTTCCAACTAGGTTTGTAACTTAGCTACTTGCTAATAATAATAATATTAATAATAATAATAATAATAATAATAATAATTATTATTATTATTATTATAATAATGATATGGCATATGCACAAAAAAAAAGTTACAGCCTACTTAAGCTCTCTCATATGATTAGACTCCTCTCTCTCTCTCTCTCTCTCTCTCTCTCTCTCTCTCTCTCAAGTTCAAACACACACACATACAAGGAAATGTATGTACGTGCTTATATATGCATGTTGCATATGCACAAAAACTAAAAATTGTTACAGTTTACTTATTCTCTCAATTTGATTAGACACACACTCTCTCTCTCTCTCTCTCTCTCTCTCTCTCTCTCTCTCTCCCTTTTCAGAATCTCAGTCTGTCTCTTATCTCTCTCCATCCACACTACAAGAACCCAAGATCCCGATCTGCTTCCAACCCGCGTCTCTCTTCCAAGTGAATTACATCGGCAGCAACAAATCTAAGCTGCTAAAATCTGTCTCTGATTTATTCATGAAGTTTTGGGAGCTATAAGAAATCCATATGACATGGCTCTACGGCAAAAGAACTGGAACAGGATTCAGTAATCAGAATTTAAGATGTTCTTCACGCCGGACGAGGGAGACTGCTCCTGCATAATTCAGCGATGCTCTCACTTTGCATTTTTTTTCTACTTTCCAGTCCTCTCTCTCTCTCTCTCTCTCTCTCTCTCTCTCTCTCTCAAAAATTTCACTTATAATGAACTTGTGTTCAAATATTATGAATTTAACTCTAAAAAATTTAACACTTTACATCTCTCTCTCTCTCTCTCT
>NC_090738.1:29173188-29175595 GCF_036898095.1 Palaemon carinicauda | reverse complement strand
AATACCTAGGTTTGCTAGAACTAAGCTTCTAGATTAGAAGATGAACACAGAGAAACCTTTGCAGTTGAATGTAGGAATCAATTTGCAGCCTTAGAGACTTTATGAGAAAAAGAGCAGAGAATTAATGAAGAATGGTGTGATATTAAGAACATATATTAGTCAGTTGGTAGTGAAGTCTTGGGACACACAGTTACAAGGAGAAAGCCATGGATATCAAATGACACTTGGGATACTATAGAAAGGAGGCAAAGGCAGAAATTGATTGTTGAAAGTTTTCGAGGAAGTAATGAAAATTACAAGTTAGAGCATACTAAGTATTCCAGTATTGATAGTGAAGTCAAAAGAAAAGCCAGGAATGACTGGAGAGAATATTTAGACAGTAAAGCAGATGAGGCTGACAAAGCTATGAATGCAATGAGTGGCTATGGTGTAAGAATTGCTCATAAAATTATTAATGAAATCTCCACGGGGGCAAATAAGAAGCATATAACCATCATAAAGAGAGATGGATCTGTCATAACAACCGAGGATGAAGAATGGCAACGTTGGACATGATTCGTGGTGTGACAATGCAACAATATCAAACAGATTTTGTAGATTTGAGAACAAAGCCCTCACAAGAATATTAAGAGTTAAATGGCAGGACAGGATTAGAAATGAAACTAAATGAGAGATTACTCGAGTGTCATATGTGGATGAGATAATGGTGAGGGACAGATGGAGATGGTTTGGACATGCTCTTCGCACTCCCCAAGAAAGATTAGTTCATCAAACTTTCAACTACGCTCCGCAAGGCACTAGAAGAGTTGGAATATCCAGACCTACATGACTGAGGACTATGAAGCGTGAAATAGGAGATGATGAATAGAGAAGTATTGATTTAAAAGCTCGAGACAGAGACGAATGGTGAAATATAACTGAGGCCCTTTGCGTCAATAGGCGTAGGAGAAGATATATATATATATATATATATATATATATATATATATATATATATATATATATATGTATATATATATGTACACACATATATATATATATATATATATATATATATATATATATATATATGTATATATATATATATATATATATATATATATATATATATATATATATATATATATACACACAGTATATGATATTTAACCTCCCTGGATGAATTATGAATGTATAAGATAGAGCAGAATGCAAAACGTTAATGAGTCTGTGGCAGAATTCGCAAATATCTGCAGGAAGAACATCACAGCTGGGCGATATATTCTAAGGTATCTCTAACCTAATATTATGTTAATATATCCGAAATCGACCATACAATTGTCGTAGGAAGGATATATTTGGCCCAGAATCTTGATTATTTCGAATAAGCTTTGTGACAGTTTAGTTTGCCGATCTTAGAGTTAAGCAGACTAGGTCATGGCCCACTACATGCTATTCACCAATCGCACTATATAAACGTTTTATCTGCTTACGTTACATTCCGTTAAACTGGTAGTGCCACAAGTATGTTTAGTTCTATGACTTTCCTTCTACAGTAAAAGACTTTCCCTGCAGGGTTTATTACGAAAGTTATCATAGACTATTCGAAAAATGCCTCGGCTGAAATCTAGCAATGCAGTTGTTGTTTGATTTTCTCAATTTTTCAATATGAACAATATAAGAGAATTAATTTATATAAAGAAGTATATGAAATTATTCAAGCATAAATATTCAAAAGTTTATGTACTTTTAGTATAACTGACAATACTTTAAATCTCAAATTTAATGGACAACTTTATAACCAAAACATACACAAAACGCTGTTTTTAAACCAACCAGATGCCATCACCAAAGACAAGTTTGAAAACTTCACTGTTCGATCGTCCGACCTGATAATGACAACCAACAAACAAATAGCCACAGGAGGGGGCAAAAAAAAAAAAAAAAAAAAAAAAAAGTAAACATCTACTTTCATCTCGGTTGTAAGATAATTGACATCACCTTTTTCGGCATATGAAATACATGTCAATAGGGTCGTAAACTTCCCTTGCAAAATATACGATATCCGACCTTATGTCGTCGAGCTGCACCCAATTATAATCTGAAAATTTGAGCCGGAATATTTTAAATAAATCCGTAAATCATTGGGCTGACTTTAATGAAGATGGCAATTGGTTTAGATGAAATATTTCGCAAGTTGAATTTCATACAGAATATAAATCTTGTTGAATGTTTATGGCTTGGCAATTTATTTAAAGTTTTCGCAAGAGAAATATATATCTCTCTCTCTCTCTCTCTCTCTCTCTCTCTCTCTCTCTCTCTCTCTCTCTCTCTCTCTCTCTCTCTCTCTCTCGCCTTTTTAAACATACACATATCTTTTTATATATCGAATTATTTATCTATCTGCCAAAAACCATATAATAGTCCT
>NC_090738.1:29163188-29170688 GCF_036898095.1 Palaemon carinicauda | reverse complement strand
TCTTTTTCTTTACTTTCTTCTTGTTTTAAGTTGGAAGGCCACTCATGAATGATAGAGGCAAGGGACAGTAACATTGCCCTATCAAGCAGGATAATGCCTTAGACTGACCGTGTATACATATGATCAGCACACAAGCCCCTCTCCACCCAAACTAGGTCCAAGGAGGGTCAGTCAATGGATACTGATGACTCAATAGGTAGACCTATAAGCTCTCCCAAATCTGCCATTTTTAGCTCACATGGATGGTGAGGTTGCAGCGACCAAAGGAACTTAACGAGTTAATGCGGGACTAGAACCCCAGTCTGGCATTCACCAGTCAGAGAAGTTACTTCATTATTTATGTATTCATTGTTATTGACCTAGTCATAAAAGGAACTTTGACACCAGTGACGATAATCATTATTATCAATAAAATGACAATCATGTTTTAGAGGTTCGAAGTTCCTATGTTAATTAAGGAAACCGAAATTTCACACCAGTTGCTTTTATGAAAATATCCAATCGTCTTTCCAACAGACACACGTATGAATTATATATATATATATATATATAATATATATATATATATATATATGTATATATATATATACATATATATATATATATATTATACATAAATATATATATATATATATATTATATATAAATATATATATACATATAAACAAACACACACACAAACATATATATATATATATATGTAATATGTGTGTCTGTGCGTGTGTGCGCGTGTGTGTTTATTAAACAAAGCGGAAAGTATATTTAAAATTATATAAACACTTTTAAAAGTCATGAAAAATCAACTATAAATCTTGGAGTCAGGTAAAAGTTATGGAGAGAAAAAAATAACCAAATGATTGATAAAAAAAGATACAAATTTATGTAAGAAAAATTGGGGAGAAGGTATTGCGCAAAGGCATTAACTATTTCCTCTCTCTCTCTCTCTCTCTCTCTCTCTCTCTCTCTCTCTCTATGAGTGAGTCTGAGCAATATCGCATTACCGAATACAGACTGACAATGACATATACGCCAGACAGTCCTTAAATCATTACGCATTTTTTATGCGCAGTGAGCCAATGGTGACCGCAAAAGAGGAGGGGGGGGGGGGGGGGTTAGTTGTAAACATGATATTTTACCAGTAGCAAATGATACTGGGGAAAGGGTGTGGTAAAAGTCATTAACGTAATCAATGATCCATTTGTTATTTGGACGTTATTCCCTTCTTATTATACTTACGTAGTTATTGGTAGTTCAAATATAATGGGAAATAAATACATCGATTGAAAAATATCGAGCTGGGAAGTGTTTGAGAGATAATTCATCATCAAGAAGACATGTGATTGGATCTTTACTTTGCGTAGGAAACATTGGCTTTTGGATAATAAATTTGATAGAGAATTGGAGAAAATATAATTAATAAAAACGTTAATGATTGAACTTTACACAGGAAACATTTTGGATAATAATTTTGAGGCGATTATAAAGTTATATGAGAGAAATGGAGAATATTGATGATTAATTAATATTTTCCAAAACAAATAAAAGATGAAATAACAAATGAACATAAGATCAAGGAATAAAATTAGGAGAGATATGGAAAAAAACTGATGATTAATGAATATTTTTCAAATAAATAAAAGATGAAATAACAAATGAACATGAGAAGATCAATGGGTAACAGTATGAATGCTAAAGTTAATACATAAATAAACGAAGAAATTATTACTATATCATTAAAAAGTTATGAATTGGAAATACATCAATATTGACGAAATTTATTTCAAATATATTTTTTTTGATAATTAATAAACGAAAATGTACAAAAAAAAAAACAATCGAAGAAAAGGAAATAAAACTGAATAAAAGTTATAGAAACTTTGGTTATCTTGGAAAGCGTCCTTGAGATAGGACTAAGGAGGGGACGGAAGGATGGGAGAAAGGACGTGAAGATGCTGCGAAAAAGGCTGAGATATAAGACCGAATAATCTAATATGAGAGAGAGAGAGAGAGAGAGAGAGAGAGGAGAGAGAGAGAGATGACACCTAGAAAGGGAGAGAAACTTAGGGTAAAAAGTGTAAATAAGACCATAGAATATAACATACAGAAGAAACGAAAAATGGTAATCAAAAGAGAGAGAGAGAGAGAGAGAGAGAGAGAGAGAGAGAGAGAGATGGGAAAAATAAAATATCTAGAAAAAGAGGAGAACGTTAGGGAAAAAACGTGGAAATACGACCACCGAATAACATAGAGAGAGAGAGAGAGAGAGAGAGAGAGAGAGAGAGAGACAGAGAGAGAGAGAGAGAGAGGAGAGAGAGAGAGAGAGATGGGGAAAAATAAAATATCTAGAAAGAGAGGAGAACGTTAGGGAAAAAACGTGGAAATACGACCACCGAATAACAAAAAGGAGAGAGAGAGAGAGAGAGAGAGAGAGAGAGAGAGAGATAAAAGAGTGAAGAATGTCTCATGGGGTCAAGAGGGTCTGAAGAGAAAACATAAATCGAGAAAGGCAAAGCGAAGCCGATAAGGGTAACTAATGAAGTCAGGAAAAGTGGCATAATGGCCTCGACGATGGAGGCACGAAAGGTAAAAGAAAATGTACGTAAGGCACGAGAGGTAAAAGAAAGGGTAAGTAAGGCACGAGAGGTAAGATGGGATAGGACGAGAGATAAAGCAATCGGAGATTGGAGGAACAGGAGATAAATGGGGTAGAGAGAGAGAGAGAGAGAGAGAGAGAGAGAGAGAGAGAGAATAAGGAAACGGGAAAATGCGACATCTACAGTAGAGAAAGATAGAAAAAGATGTTACGGTAAAAAGAAAAAACCACGACAGAATAACCTAAAAGAACATGAAATGGAGAGAGAGAAAGAGAGAGAGAGAGAGGAGAGGAGAGAGAGAGAGAGAGACTCAAGGAGTCAAGAGTCTGTAGAGAAAACATAAATCGAGAAAGGCAAAGCGAAGCCGATAAGGGTAACTAATGAAGTCAGGAAAAGTGGCATAATGGCCTCAAACAACGATGGAGGTACGAGAGATAAAAGAAAGGGTACGTAAAGCACGATAGGTAAAAGAAAAGACATGTAAGGCACGGGAGGTAAAAGAAAGGGTACGTAAGGCACGGAGAGATAAGATGGTGTAGAAGGGAGATGAAGCAATCGGAGAATGGGGTAGAGTGAGAAATGATGAGACAAGAGAGAGAGAGAGAGAGAGAGAGAGAGAGAGAGGGGGGGGGGGCTATACAGCGAACTATGACGACGAAATAAAGGATAATACCAATTGAGAGAGAGAGAGAGAGAGAGAGAGAGAGAGAGAGAGAGAGATGAAAATAATATAATATAGGAAAAATTTTGAACAGGTGTTGGGGGTAAGTAAAACTGTGGGGTGAATAGGGGGGGGGGGGTTGGAGCAGATGTGAGTGTCTGGGGCACGGAGCGCAAGGCCGTTACGTCCCACCAGTCCAACGACCTGATAAAGCACGCCTGTCAACTCACCTGACGGGGGATATGCCTCCTGAATTGATGCTGATTGTCAGCCTCGGTATCTTGCTATCATCAAATTACCGACGGTGTCCATTATCCCCGCCGTAAAACCTCGGGAAACCCCGAGGTTTCTGCGAGAGTGATGGGGCCCTCGGCCTCCTCGGCTCCGAAAGCCGAGGTTCCTCGTTGTGTTTAGCCAGGGCCCTTCTAGACTCCTGCATTCAGTGAAGCCGAGTCTGCCGTCATGCCTTCCTGCCTACCTGCCTGCCTTAACATCAAAAGGGAGGAGGGCAGGTGAAAAGGGCTTATTTACACGGGAGCTACCTGTGACTTTTTTTTTTTTTATTTATGCAATGATGAAGGGTCTCTCTCTCTCTCTCTCTCTCTCTCTCTCTCTCTCTCTCTCATCTTCGAAAAATATAAGAGAGAAAAAGAGACCGAGAGATAGAAGGAACCGGGAAAAAAAAATCCCATCCTCACTAATGAAGTTAATCACCACCACACGATTACATCAACGGCCGGACAGGCTTGGCAGTTTAATAATGAGGGGAGCTCCCGCTGGCATCCGCTACTTGGAAAGAGTTAACTAATTGCGCGGAGAACGGTGTAATGACCATCTAGCGAGTAATTTTCCGATGTTCTAATGATTGGCTTTATCCCTAATCAAATCATGCTGTCAGGAGACGAGAGGAGAGATCCAGCCAGCCAGCGACTCGGTGTTGCTGCTGACGACGACGATGATGTCGACGAAGGCCAACGTTGCGTTTGTGGGATGCAGATGAGGGCATGATAAAAATGGGGGGGGAGGGAGAATGGGAATGAGAGATGGTGGTGAAGGGAGAATAAGAAGAGAAAAAAGAGGATGAAGGAGAACAGGAAGAAAAAATGGAGGATAGAGGATGGGTAAAAAATGTGGGTGGGAAATAATGGGAATGAGAGAAGGTGGCGAAGGGATAATAAGAGAAAAATAAGATGAAGGGGGAATACGATTAGAAAATAGAGGATAGAGGATAGGTAAAAATGTGGGTGGGAAAGAATGGGAATGAGAGAAGGTGGTGAAGGAAGAATAAGAGAAAAAAAAGATGAAGGGGGAATACGAAGAGAAAATAGAGGATAGAAGATGGAAAAAACGTGGGGGGGGGAGAATGGGATTGAGAGAAGGTGGTAAAGGGAGAATAAGAAGAGAAAAGAGAATGAAGGGAGAATAAGAAGAGACATTAGAAAAAGAGGTTGGGAAAAATGTGGGAAAGAATTAAAGAAGGTGGTAAAGGGTGAATAAGAAGAGAAAAAGAGGATGAAGGGATAATAAGAAGAGAGGATAGAGGACGGGGAAAGGAACGTGGATGGGAAAGAATGGTAAAGAGAGAAGGTGGTGAAGGACGAATAAGAGAAAATAAAGGATGGATTGAAGACGTGTAAAGGAAAAAAAATAACTTGGGAAAGAATGGGAATCTGAGAAGGTGACGGAGAAATGGAAGAGAAAGAAAAAAAAAAGATGAATGATGGCGTGTAAAGGGAAAATAGGACTTGCAGGGAAAAGTGAATGGTGATAAAAGAGAGAGAGAGAGAGAGAGAGAGAGAGAGAGAGAGAGAATGAAATGAATTAAAGAAGAAGGGGTTGGGAGAAAACCAATAATTTAGAGACAAGTAATGAAACTGAAAGAAAACTATAGGAGGAAGAAGAGCATGTGGTGATAAAAAAAAAGTGGAAAAAAAAGATAGGATGCTGAAAAGGGAATCTGAAGGGATATGTAGAACCTAAAGATGAAGATGAAAAAAAAAATAGGGAAAAACGCAACAGGAAGAGGCAAAAAAGGCGTTGAGAGGAAAGAATAAACACGAAGTTGAGGGAGGAGTAAAAGCGATGATGATAGCGAAGAAAACAACAGAAAAAAAAGTTTTATGTAAAGAAGAAAATTTTCTGTATAAGAAACATGTATGTGAAAAAGATACAAAATAAAGGAGAAAATAGAGAAGGGAACCCGGGAAGAAATTAAGAGAGATGTATTATAGAGGCGAGGACCAATTAATGGAGGCGAACAAGAAGGCAAAATGAGACGCTTAACAAAAAAAAAAAAAATAAAAAAAAAAAAATAAATAAATAAAAAAAAAACTCTCTCTCTCTCTCTCACTCTCCTCTCTCTCTCTCTCTCTCTCTCTCTCTCTCTCTCTCCTTACAGCGGTGTTGATGGAGGGAGCGGTCCAGAGCTTCTGTCAGGGGAATGATAGGCTTTGTTTTTGCTACCTGTCAGTTCCGCTACCGTCTCGCTGCTATCTGTCATTTTTCATTATTATTTTCCACCTCTAAAGGATTCGTAGTACGCTCCCCCCCCCCCCATATCATACCCTAAGCCACCCATCATTCCCCTAGACACGTCACCAGTCAACTTTTTTTTTTTTCTCTTTTTTTTTTAGTGAGATATATTGATGGTTTTTATTTCCCTTTTGTTGAACATGATTTCATCCTTCATGAGAGAGAAATTTCTTATAATCGTGATGGAAAATTGTTATAGTGGTATTTACTGAAGAATTGATTATCTCTCTCTCTCTCTCTCTCTCTCTCTCTCTCTCTCTCTTTAATATATATATATATAATATATATATAGTATGTATACACACGAATATATAAATTTATAACCGCATATATATAATATATATTACATACATATATACATAATATATATATATATATATATATATATAAATGTAGGCCTATATATATAATATATTCATATGAATTAGTATCAACACACACACATATATATACATACATATATATACAGTACATATATATATAATATATACATATATATAAATATATATATACATATATATATATACACGTGTAACTATGTGTTTATCTGTGTGTATTTTCAAAAAGCCATTATGACCACTCAACTTCTTGACTTGCACAAAAAAAAAAAAAAATTCGGATTAGCTTCCAGTTAGTAACCTTTTCAAGTCATGATGAATACACGACAGAAGCTCTCACACTCGCGGCCGGAATTGATAATTAAGAATTGAATGAGGAAGTAATTACACTCTAATCTATATGAAAGACACAAATTCATTCCCGCTGTGTCTTTGATGGATATAAGTTTCGAATTCACATAAATTTTACTATAGATGAAAAAAACCTTTTTTCGATATATATATCTTTAAGTTGTAACATTAATTGCTTCATAAAGTTGCATACATACATACATACATACATACATACATATATATTATATATATTATATAATATATATATATATATATATATATAAGTAGTCGGGCAGTATATGATTACATTTATTTTTAGATTATATTTGCTAACACAATTATTGTATTGACAACCAAATTTTATTGTGAAGCAAAATACAAAAGCCGATACATAAACATATTCCACGTACTGTCTACCTACTTTTGGACCATCCTGTAAATATATATATATATATATATATATGTGTGTGTGTGTGTGTGTGTGTGTGTGTTTTTATGCATGTATTGCATAAACATGTGAGTGCATTTACATTTGTAGTAAATGAGAAATCAAAAAACTGTACATACAAATATGAAGCCCGAATGACGTACTATAGATTTTACTTTATTGTTAGGTAAATTATTAATTTCTTCGCATCAAATTTCTATTTAACCTCTCTTCAATTAACGAAAAAACTTTTTAAAGGGAATATAAATTAGTCCCTGAATAATATTACAGATATTTCTTTCAATTTAACCTGATTACTCATTCCTTTCAATAACCCAAGGGCACAGTTTAATATAGTGTTGGGTATTCACGGCTACGGTATTTAAATTCATAAATGTAGTTATGATATAAGAGCGCTTTTCTGTATCATTATAAATCAATGTGTATTAGAGAAATATTAAGGTTAAAACATTTTACCAGAAATAACTTGATCATTACTTTAATTCATTTCCATATAAATACCAAATAATGAACGTCTATAATTCATCAATTTCTTGACCTGAATCGAAAAAACTGCAAAAAATTAATATATTTAAAACAGGTCATACAATTTAT